>NW_021308684.1:0-21200 GCF_002162155.2 Triticum dicoccoides
GTGAAATCTCTGATGGAACATTTCACCCTACCAGATCATTTCACTAAAGCAGATGTGGAGAAAGTCAAGGCCGCTGCTCTTAAGAAGATGGCAATTGCATTCAACACCCACAAAAAAACTGTATGGGCCAACTACCTCGCTAATGAAAGGAAGACTCCAGATTTCAAGGGAACACTGGAGAAGCAAAGAGAACACTGGGACGATTTCGTGACCTTCAAGGATTCAGAATTATCTAAGGAACGGTCGATGAAAAACAAGGCAAATGCCGCAAGAAAGACGCAGTTCCATAGGCTGGGTCCAGGTGGCTACGCGGTGGGATTGCCTAAGTGGGGTAAGTCTGAGCAAGAGATGGAGGGTGCAGGGGTCACTCCGATTACTAGGAGCTGAACCCCCAGGTGCAGAACTTGGTTCTATGCGCATGGGGGGGCATTGGACCCGAAGACAGGCCTGGTTTCGAAGAAGGCAAGTCTAAAAGGAGCCGAACAAAAGATACTTGACGCAATAGAAGAAGCTCGAGCGGGGGTGTTCACGCCCAACAGAGAGAACGACGAGCTTACGCGCGCCCTGGGAAATCCTGAACACCTAGGAAGAACACGAGGCATGGGTGTTATTCCCTGGTATGAGGGCTTTTCGGACTAGAATGACGACTACAGGTCCCGTGCAAGAAAGAAGATGGAGGAGGAGAAGAAGAGGAAGCTGGAGGAGGAGCAGAGGAAGCAGGACGCAGAACGTCTTCAAGGCCTAGAAGCAAGGCACGCGGACCTGACACTCAAATTCCAGCAACAGCAGCAGCAGATCGACTCACTTAGCCAGGAAAGGGGGTCTTAGCAGCGACAACAGCAAGCGGATGATCATCCATCATTGGATAGCACCGTCCCATCCATGCCGAGAAGCAGCGTTGGTTCTGCCCCAGGTGACACACTGCTGGATACATACCCTGTGGATGACATCATAGAGAACACTAACTGTGAGCTACACTCCAAAATCAAGAACATATCCATGAAGGTGGCGGATGGCGTTGCTTTTCCAGTGACCCCCGAAGCAACCTACCATTGCATCCCGATTGCAGAGGGCTATGCTCGTGTCATGGTTGATGAAGTGGTGGACCCATATTCGGGGCTAATGCTTGACATTCCTGGAGGTGAAGATGAGCGCACACTAGGACAAGACATACATCGTATCATCCTATGGAGAAAGGATTGCATCATATTTCGAAGTCCACCGACACCGCGTCGTCTGCCGACTCCTCGAAGTCCACCACCGAGTCAGCAGACTCCCGCTCCTCCCAGTCCACGAACGCATGAGACGACTCCTCCTCGAAGTCCGCCACCTCCTCCAAGTCCCCGAACGCGTGAGCTGACTCCTCCGGTTTCAAGTCCGGCACAACGTCATGCCAGTTCTCCGGTTTCAAGTCCGGCACCGTGTCAGGCCACACCTCCTGCTTCAAGTCCGGCACATCGCCAGGCCACTTCTCCTGGTCCAACTCCACGTTAGCCGTCTTCGCCGTCTCAGCAATCGCAGAAGAGACATGTCGCAGCTTTGGTGCGTAGCGGTACGAGTCGAGGTAGTTCAGGAAGTACAGGCGGAGACAAGCGTTATAAATATGGTCCAAGCCTTGCTCCTCTTCCTTAGAGGCCTTATGACATGACCGAGGAGCAAAACGCAGCCATAGTGCAGGCACAAGTGGACGCCCATTTTGGACCAAAATCGGCACCGCCGCCAAAGGAGAAAGTGCCTGAGAAAACGATTAACCACTTCATTCATATGGCTAGAGCACCAGCTCCCAAGCCTGTTGACTCAGACTATGAGCGTCAAATCAGGAAGCTACATCGAGCACGACTACGGAAGGAAGCGAGCTCGAGCTCGAGCCAATAAGCAGCTGGCAAAAAATGCGGGAAAACCGTTCCCCAGCTGGGAGAACAGGCGGCGCAAGAGATGCCCCCGCTTGTTGTGCCAACAACACATGAGAGGAGTACGCGCGCCAAATATTATTGTGGGCAAACCATTAGCGTTCCCCAGCAGGGCGATGTGGTAATAACGGAGGAGCATATAATGCAGGCTGAAATGCTCAAGAACTCTGTTGGACAACTCCTCGAAATCGAGCCCATGTCTCCGCTTAAAGAATCGGAAATAAAATGGAAATATATCCGGGGCCAACCTTTGGTCCATCCAGACAAGGTCAAGGACCTCTCAACGAGAATGTATGAATTGCATCAATGGTACATGAACATGACCAAGATTTCCAATCGAGTGTCCCTCATGATGAATGTCAAGAAGGATCATTATTACCATGAGAAAGCTCTGTCCGTTGAGTATTCAGAACTATATCAGTTATTCAATCAAGACGCACTCGACAAGTCTATCGTCAGTTGCTATTGTCTGTAAGTGATTTTTTTTTTGTAATTTAAGTCTCAAGCTAATTATGTAGTGATAATTTTGATCAATCATTATATGTAATTATCCCCACTATATTCTTTTCTGTGGTATTATATGCAGGATGAAGATGTATGAAATGAAAAAATCTGGATGCTATGGCATTGGGTTCATTGACCCAAATACCATTAATGAGGACATATGGAAGTATCCATTTTATCAAGCAGGTGTAGAGAAAAGCATGGTAGTGTTCTTGAAGCGCCTCAATAGCAATGAAGATATACTACTTCCTTACAACTTCCCGTGAGTCACACTGTCTTGTACTACAAATTCTGTTTTTGCTTACTACTAGCTAGGTAGATGTTAATAATTAAGTGTATACGGTTTACGGTAGTTGATTAATTTTATGCACATGCCCGCTTATTTAAGACATGCAAACGTGTGCGCATGCAGTTGGCATTGGGTCTTGATAGACATTAAAGTTGAGGAAGGAAAAGTTGAATTACTGGACTCGCTAACTAAAGAAGAAAGTGACTTCACCATCGTGAAGGGGATAGTCAACAGGTAATTTCAATCATTATTAACTATATATATCTCGGCCTATTATTAGTTTGTCATTTTCTGATATGAACTAGTTAATAACCCCTTTATTAATTTTCTTTGCTGGCGGGCAGGGCATGGGCAAAGTTCATCGCGGTGACTCCAGGCGAATGGAAACAAAAGTTGTTTTGGCATCGACCAAAGGTAAGTAATTAAGTAGTACTAGCTAGCTACCATCTCTTTAATTCTTGTTTCAATATCATTAATTAATTATCATGCTTGATTAATCATTGTCTGATTAAATTCCATTCTTGTAAAGGCCCTGAAGCAGGCGTCGGGGAATAATCTGTGTGCATTCTATGTTTGCGAGAACATTCGCATGATGACGTCCGAAAGGAGCAGATCCGATAGACAGGACTGGGTACGTTTGTCAGAACACTATTCACACCATTATTGATATCTAGTCACACAACTAACACACATGCATATTGATCTCCTTCTTAACAGTTCAGAGAGGTGCAGGATAAGCTCCTACCATCGGACCACATACTAGCATTTCAAGAGGAAATGGCCGGATTTTTGCTTGACCAGGTCATAAATCCCGAAGGAGAATACTATTACCCGCTACCGCCCCCATGAACCACTTGTCATCGTGCTCCGGAGGCACCAAGGCAACATATGTAGGAGAAATTGTATATGTATACATGTGTATGTGTGAATAATGGTGTTGGTTGTGAGTATATATATATATATATATATATATATATATATATATATATATATATATATATATATATATATATATCACTGTTCAAAAAATCTTCCGATTCAGCGATTAATCTTCCGATTTATCACTAATTGGGGGGTGATCGATAAGATTATGCCTTATCTTCACTGTTTATCTTTTGGACCGATTTATCGCTCTGACAAGCGATTTATCGGGAATCTATCGATTAATCAGAACTATTCATAGCACTATGTTTGCAAAAACTATGTTTACTTATGTTTTGTGGACCATGTTATGCAATATGTACTGTTGTCCTATTTTCTTTGTCATTATACAATGATTCAAAGGCTAGGAATCATGGTTGTTTTGATGTTGAATATAGCGTATTTTAGTGTCGGGAACCTGATATTTGAAAAAAAATATCCGATTAATAGTCGACCGATAAAATCGATTAATCGGCCCATTTCCGATTAATCTCTAATCCCTAGCTTACCGAGACGATAACGATAAGCGATATCCTCAACATTGATATATATATACGCGATTCTATACGTACGAGAAAATCTATTTATATGTATGCATAACGTGTACAATTTGTAGTATCGTGAAATACCAGCAAACAAAAAAAATGTAATAGAAAATAAGAAAAAAAACACCCAAACATTTAGTACCGGTTGGTGTTACCAACCGATACTAAAGCCCCTACGTGCACCTGGGCCTGGCTCGTGCCACGTGTTCGCACTTTAGCGCCGGTTCGTGACGAACCGGTACTAAAGGGGGGGACCTTTAGTCCCCACTCTTTAGTGCCGGTTGTAGAACCGGCACTAAAGGCCATTACGAACCGGCACTAAAGGCCGGTTCTGCACTAATGGTTATTAACACTGACAAAAAAAAATATCATGGCGTGCACGTATAGAACCGCCTTGCAGCTTGCATTGTTCCTTTTCACTTTTGTTTGGTTGTATTTCTCCTAGCTTATACTATTATACACGCACTACTTTCTCGCTGATTAACATGACAAAAGATATATGCGATGGCCTGTACGGAAAGGGGTCAAGCACATTAGTACAGCTTTCATTGCTGATTTTACTATGACGCGTCCTCGGTCGAAAAGCGCCGCATACGTGCACCAAATTGGACAGCCAAGCTATCATCTGATGCACCAGATTGGACAGAGACCTAGATTACGTGCGCTTAGCTGATGTGAACCACACTTTTCTGCTGCTTATACATGTATTGTGTGAAGTTTGTCTTTTGTTAAACGGACGTTGTCTTTTCTTCTAATGATTTCTTTCCAACGTGGTTAAGCATCAATGTTAAGTTAGAAATTTAAGTGTCTACGGAATTTTCAAAATAAATTAAATTATATTTTCTGTTAAAAACACATCTCAAGTCAGATTGTTAGATTCACCCTAAAAAAAAGTCAGATTGTTAGATTAATATTAGATATTTCTATTTTTAACATTTCCATAAATATATCTTCAGAAAGTCTTGTAGCATTGTAGAATTTTTCTAGAAAAAAGGCTTTCGGGTATCGTCAACGCTATCCCCTAAAACGGACCTAGTATCCAACCACGATAGTGATACAGGAGCCAGCCATCTAACCCTATCCATCAAACATCTAGTCACATTTTAAATAGTATTTGAACAAACCGGCCGATCATTTAAACCGGACCAATTTCATGACATTTTCAACATATTTCATTTAACAGAAGTGTACATGACATTTTTTAATATAAAATGTTAACTTAGTCGAAATCTTCGCCAGCCGTGAAGGCGTCCATGTTCCATGTCCTTTCTTCCCCATGTCCGGCATCTTGGCCGGTCCTGAGCTCCGGGAAGTGAAGCTACTAGTAGCCGGTGAGGAAGGATAAAACATGGGCCACGGACATGCCCGCAAGGACATGGGCGTGTCCGTCTCCCATGTGCTATTCCTCTTTGTCGAATTCCACCGCTTGGACATTGCCGGTCGATGTAAGGTGCACCATAGATGTGGACGGGCCGGACTCGCGGTCGTTGTGGCTCGATGGGAACCGTGGGTGATGCGGAGCTGCCGCTGTTTCCGTTCGCAATTGCGTTGCAGTCGGCTTGAGCACTGCATGTGGTTTCGTAAAGGTATCAAGTACACTAAGACTGCTTGCATTGCTGATTTTACTGCTTTCGTCGCTTTGCCGTTTCTGTTCTCGCGCGGATGCATGCGTCTCCTCGGCCAAGCACGCGCTCGTACCTAAAAGGCGCCGGATACAGGCACGTTACACGCCAGTCTAGCTTATCGTCTGATGCCCCAGATGGGATGATCAGACCTAGATTACGTGTGCTTAGCTGATGGAAATCACACTTTTCTGCTGCTTATACATATATAGTGTGAAGTTTGTCTTTTCTTAAACGAATGTTGTCTTTTCTTCCATTGCATTTCTTTCCAACCTGGTTAAGCATCATTGCTAAGTTAGGAATTTAACGGTTTAAGTAATTTTCAAAATAAATTAAATTATTTTTTCTGATAAAAAATCTCAAGTCAGATTGTCAGGTTAATATTCAGTATTTCTAATTTTTATCATTTCCGTAAGGGTATCTCCAAAAAGTCTTATAGCATTCTAGAGTTTTTCAAGAAAAAAGGCTTTAGGGTATCTTCAACGCTATCCCCTAAAACGGACATAGTATCTGTGCACGGACAGTGATAGTGGAGTTGGCCATTCAACCCTATCCATCAAACATCCGTACACCGTACACACTTTAAACGGTATTTGAACAAACCAGATGATCATTTAAACCGGTCTAAATTCATGACATTTTTTGCATATTTCATTTTAGAAAGTGTACATGACATTTTTTAACATAAAATGTCAATCTAGTCTAAATCTTCGCCAGCCGTGGAGGCGTCCTTGTTCCATGTCCTGTCTTCCCCATGTCCGGCATCTTTGCCGGGCCTGAGCTCCCCGAAGTGAAGCTGTGGCTCGCCGGCGATGAAGAGTAAGAAATGCGACACAGGCATGCTCACATGGGATACGGATGCCTTCGCCTCCCATATCCTACTCTTCTTTGTCGAATTCTGTTGCTTGGATGTCACTGGTCAATGTGAGATCCAAGATGGACGTGGAAAGGTCCAGACTCGTTGTCGTTGTGGCCCGATGGGAACCGCGGGTGACGCGGAGCTGTCGATGTAACCGTTCCCGTTCGCGGTCGCCTAAGCCGCCGTGCCCGCCTCCATGGTGACCGCGTTGCAGCCGGCACGCGCGCTGCACGTGGTCTCGTAGAGGGCTACCTGCTGTTCGACGAAGTTCTGATCCTCCGAGGCCATGGCCGCCGTGGCCTCCTCGCTTGCGAAGTCACCATAGATTTTGGCCCTCAGCCAGCCGGTGATGCGGGAGGTTGGAGAGGTTTTGCTCCTCCGGCGCCAGCCAAAAAATCAACACTGGTGAGGTTGGTGAGATTGTGGCAAACATTCATGTCTTGGTGAGGTGGGTGAGTGCATGTTGTAAGACTTAAAGGTAGTGCATGTGATGCATGGCTAAAAAATAGTGAATGCTGACATTGAACACTTTTTGAGGTGGGCTGCATGTTGAGAGAATTGCTTGTAGTGAGAATTAACTTTTTAAGAATATTTTTCTTCTAGCGGGAATGAACTTTTTAGGAATATAGGATTTAGGAAGCCAAAAAAATTTGAATTTTTCTCAAAGGTAATAGATTATTACCAAGTTTTCTTTTAGATGACACTTGCATATGCGAGGGCACGATTATTAGAGGGCACGATTATTAGAGGGCACGATTATTACCAAGTGTTCCTCGCATATGCGAGGGCACGATCTTTAATTATTGTGCTCAAACTTTGAAATGGTTAACTTCTTTTTATGATTTCCTGGATTATGATGGCACACGACTATGGGATCTCGGTGCATATTGTGCACGGCCGAGGCTAAACACTAGGAGAATTGGGGAAATACCACGGCTTGGTGAAATTATCATCAGTCCCTTCTGCTGGAGCACTAGGAGTGACGGGAACGACGAACAATTTGGGTTTCTTGAACACCAGGTGGAGAGACGGAGCCCCTAGGGGTTCACTTGAGGAGCTTAAGCAGCTTTCCGCATGCGGCACGATCTCCATCCGTTGGATCGGCTGCTGTGGCTGTGGAGCAGGTGCATGGACGTGCGCCGGCTGCAGGCCGAGACGTGGTCATGCCAGAAGCGGCATGTGCAGGAAATGATATGCTGGCACTAGTGGGGTGTCGCCGGCGGGCGCTTCCAAGGGGAAGTTAAAGTAAACTTCTAGCTTGGGCGGCAGTGGAGGCGGTGCTGTGGGATCCAATGGCCGTTGTTTAACGTTTAATTGAGTATGCAGTACATAATTGCATAGATGTCTCTAATTTTTGCTAGACTTTCTAGAATATTGTTCTTTCACCTTTTGTGCTTTTAGTACATAATAGATACCTCATCTTGTTGGCTGTGAATTTATTGAAATGCTTCATCATTATACTGCCTGTTTCATATGACTTAAGTATGAATAGAAATTTAGGACTTAGTTGGTGGACCAACCATCCTAGGATTGAGACTCTACCTTGGATACATTAAGCATGTCCATGTTATATTAGTCTTAACATGCTTTAGTTTGTTTTTGCACAGGTTGAAGTGGGTACAAAGTAACACATTTTTTTATTTGAGTATTTGCAGGAGCTGCTGCAGGTGGGGCTGGAGGAGGAGGATCAACCTCTAGTAAGCTCCCTCTCTCTGTACTTTCTTGTGATAGACTCTCATGCTTTCTTGCAAGTGTGTAAGTCTATTATTATTATTATTATTATTATTATTATTATTATTATTATTATTATTATTATTATTATGATGATGGATAGATTCAGATTGCGTCTTGATTATGATGGCACATGACTATGGGATCTCAGTGCATATTGCGTACGACTGAGGTTAAACAACAGGAGCACCAGGGAAATACCACGGCTTGGTGAAATTGTCAGCAGTTCCTTCTGTTGGAGCACTAGATGTGACGGGAACGATGAACTGTTTGGGTTTCTTGAACACCGGGTGGCAAGAGGAAGCCCCCAGTGGTTCCCTTTTTGAAAGTATTTGGGAAGCGTAGAACCCTTTGTCTCGGGCCGCATTGTATATATTGGGAAAAAGCCTTGGTACAAAAGTTATAGAGAGAGATCGAGAGAGATCGACCAAACAGGTCGTTACCGAGAGATACGGGAGAAGAAGAGATAGAATTGAGGTACAAGTTAAACAACTTCTCCTATCCCTATACAATTACTCTAACACCCCCCCCCCTCAATCTAAACCCCAAGAAGTTTTGCCAAGGATGAGATTGTGTATGAACTCATCTAATCTTCTCTCAGTAAGAGGTTTAGTAAACCCATCCGCAAGTTGATCCCATGTGGGGATAAACCGAATTTCAAGCAGATTTCGAGCTACT
Source organism: Triticum dicoccoides (assembly GCF_002162155.2). Classification (NCBI taxonomy): domain Eukaryota; kingdom Viridiplantae; phylum Streptophyta; class Magnoliopsida; order Poales; family Poaceae; genus Triticum; species Triticum dicoccoides. The sequence continues at coordinate 9,060 of NW_021308684.1, forward strand.
CTCTCTCTGACAAAATGAAAATCAACTTCAATATGTTTCGTCCGTGCATGAAAAACATGATTTTCTGAGAGATAAGTTGCACCAATATTGTCACACCATAGTCTTGCAGCCTGTGGAGCTTTAATTCCAAATTCATAAAGTAATGTTTGTATCCACATCACTTCAGCTGTAGCATTTGCTAAAGATTTATATTCAGCCTCTGTACTTGACCTTGAGACAGTAGCTTGCTTTCTTGCGCTCCATGACACAAGATTTGATCCCAGAAACACAACAAAATCACCAGTAGATCTCCTATCATCAGCACACCCTGCCCAGTCTGCATCAGATTATGCAGTAACAAGCAAGGAAGAAGACTTGACAATCTGAAGTCCAAGCCCTTGAGTATACTGGAGATACCTTAAAATTCTTTTAACTGCTGTCCAAAGAGTAGTTCTAGGAGCATGCAAATATTGACATACCTTGTTTACTGAATAAGAGATATCAGTACGTGTAAGTGTCAGATACTGTAAAGCACCTACAATGCTCCTGTAATTTGTTCCATCCTCTGAGCCAAGAACTTCTCCACTGTCAACTGTAAGTTTTTCTAAGGTAGAGATTGGTGTGCTCAAAGGTTTGCAATTCTCCAATCCCACTCTCTTTAGAACATCAGCTGTATATTTCTCTTGTGAAAGAAGTATGCCATCTTTAATTTGCTTTACCTCCATGCCAAGAAAATAGTGAAGATCACCTAGATCCTTGAGAGCAAATTCAAGTTTTAAATCCTTAAGAAAACAAGCAATGGCCTGTTGACATGAACTAGCAACAATTATATCATCAACATAAACAAGCACAAAAATAATGATATTGCCTTTGCTATAAAAGAATAAGGATGTATCTGCCTTGGATGATGTAAACCCAAGATGTTGTAGCTGCATGCTCAACCTAGAATACCATGCTCTTGGAGCCTGCTTTAGACCATATGCGGCTTTATCCAACTTACATACATAGTGTGGTGTGCTGTGATTTTTATAACCTGGTGGTTGCCGCATGAACACTTCTTCCTCAAGAACACCATGAAGAAACGCGTTCTGAACATCTAGTTGTCCTAAGCTCCAACCTTTGGAAATAGCAATGCACAAAACAAGATGAATAGTAGTTGCTTTAACAACAGGGCTAAAGGTATCATCATAATTAATTCCAAACCTTTGCTTGAAACCCTTTGCAACCAACCTTGACTTGTACCTATCTATACTTCCATCAGATTTTCTTTTAATCTTGTATACCCACTTACAATCAATCAAATTAGCACCATGTTGCGGTGGTACTAGATGCCAAGTCTGATTTTTTATAAGTGCATTATATTCATTGTCAAATGCTTCCTTCCAATCCTTGTTAGCGAGAGCATCATGCAGATTAATAGGTTCACCGATAGTGGCAAGGAAAGCACGCTTAGTTGGATTATACTTTATTGTACCATCATTGTATTGTTTTTCCTTGACAATACCTGATCGAGACCTTGTGTGTCGACGAAGAGGTGAAGAAGGCGCAGAAGATCCTGTTGTTGCAACATTGCCCGCAGAAGATCCAGGCTGATGAGGCTCCTGATCCGAGGAAGATTGGGGTTGCTCCACATCCGACGCGCAACCATGATTGACTGGCGAGCCGGAAGCAACCGGCGGGTCCCGCGTTGGCGCGACGTTGTCAGCTGCTGGGCCCCCTGGAGACGTGGCCTCCGCGAACTCGCTACCCCCCGCGCCTCACCCGATGGGCGTCGTAGGGCGTGCGAGCGTCGGTTGGCGCGACGTTCCTGGACTGGTGGGGTCCGCCTGGTCTGTGGAGCTGTTGGCCACTAGGGTGCGCAGCAGCAGCGAAGCAGTGTGGGATCTTGCACCGCCCAGCGCTGCAGTCTGCCGCGGATCCGTCTGGGATTGCGCGTTGTCAGCCGAATCAGCACTGGAGGCCGTGCCTGTTTTGTATGTGGTGCACATAAAATGATGACTGGAATCTGCACAAAAGGCATTAGAAACACAATTTTCTTCGGATTTTTGCACCTGATCAAGATCAGTTAATTCAGCCCCGTGATCAGGAAGTGTAGCATAGTCTACTAGAAGTGCTATTTCTGCACGAAGCAAAGCTCCCGCATTGGGATGAAGTGTGGAAAAAGGAAATAGTGTCTCATCAAAGATAACATCACGAGAGATATAAATGTGTCTAATAGATATTTCAAGACACTTGTATCCTTTATGAAGGTTACTGTACCCAATAAAGACACATTGTGTGGAGCCAAACTCAAGCTTGTGACGATTGTATGGACGTAAATTGGGATAAGAAGCACACTCAATTTTTTTGAGGTAATTGTAATCTGGCTTTTGATGATACAAGCGTTCCAAAGGAGTGGAGTTGATAATAACCTTACTGGGAAGGCCATTGATCAGATATGTAGCTGTGATAAAAGCCTCGTCCCAATACTTTAGGGGCATGGATGCATGAGCTAAAAGAGAGAGACCAACTTCAATGATATGACAGTGTTTGCGCTCAGCAGAGCCATTCTGCTGATGAGCATGAGGGCAAGACACATAGTGGGTAATCCCAATGCTACGAAAAAAGGAGTTAAGTTTCTCATACTCCCCTCCCCAGTCACTTTGGACTGATAAATTTTTTCTGTCGAAGTGTCTCTCAAACAAGTTTCTGAAATTCTTGGAAGATGGAAAAGACTTCAGATTTATACTTAAGCAAATAAATCCATGTAAACTTGCTGTAATCATCAATGAAACTAACATAGTATTTTTCTGCCAAAAGAATCTCTAGCATGAGACACACTAGTGGACTTAGGATAAGGAAGCTGATGGCTCTTGGCACATTGACAGGATTCACAAACGGACTCACTATTTGAACTATGTGACAAAAGAAGATTGTCTTTATTGCCTACTTGCCTAACTATGACTGATGAGGGATGTCCTAATCTTTGATGCCACCGTGCCAAAGAGGGCATGATGACGGAGTAGACGTGACGATGCTTGAGGCTAAGTGCTCCCGATGAGATGGGATAGATTCCTCCAATGCATCTACCGTGGTAGAGAAGTGCCCTCGTTGCCCGATCCTTGATGAAAAAAATAACGAGGGTGAGTTTCAAAGAAGACATTGTTATCAGTGGCTAAATGAGACATAGAGGCAAGATTTTTGTCAGCTTGTGGAACATGGAGAAAATCCCTAAGAACTAGATCATGTTGATGATCAGGGGAATTAAGTGAAGCTTGAGCAATATGACAAATATCCATACCTCTGCCGCTAGCGGTGTGGATCTGGTCGCTGTTGTGATAAGTCTCGCGAAGGGCAAGTTGCTCTAGCTCATTGGTGACATGGTCCGTAGCACCAGAGTCGACGTACCAGACGCCATCTCCTCCTTGCTCGCATATAGCGGCTGCAACCAAACGAGCACTCGGGACAAAATTTTCATCAAACCGATGCCAGCAATCAATGACCTCATGACCGGCCTTCTTGCAGAATTGACAATGAGGGCGGCCACGTGATGAAGAGTTGCGGCGGCCATTGTTGGAGTTGAAGACGCCACCCCCGTTGTTGGTGCCGTAGCCGCCACCCTCGTTGTTGTTGCCGTAGCCACCACTAGAGCGGGCACGATCGCTCGAAGAAGCGGCACGTCCGTGGCCACCACCACGGTTGGCGCCCTGGTCCCCACGGCCATGGCTGCGACCCCGTGAAGGGGAGTATGCAGAAGATTGCCGTAGATCGCCACCATGGAGGAGGGTGAGGCGTGCATCAAAGCTGAGCAGCTGGCTATGCAGCTCCGGAACCGTGAGGGGTTCCACCCATGCAGCAAGAGCAGAGACGACTGGATTGTAATCCATGTCGAGGCCAGCAATGATCTTGGAGACGATCTCCGGATTGGAGAGCGCTGCAGCGGTGCACGCAACTTCATCGGTGAGGCTCTTGATTTTGCCAAGGTACTCTGCCATGGCCATGTTACCTTTTTAATTTTAGGTTGGTGAGCTCGATGCGGGTGTTGATCGCCTGTGCTTGGCTCTGAGCAGTGAACATGTTGTTGATGGAGCGCCACACCTCGGCCTGCTTCTGGAGCGTGGCGACCTACGAAAGGATCTCGCGGGAAAAGGAACCCATCAAGTACCCTTGAAGTTGTTGCTGCTATGCATACCAGAGAGTTCGTGCAAAGTTGATGAATTGCTCTTCTTTGCTGTCCTTGGTGATGGTGAGAGTGGCCGGCGGTGGCGGGCTCTTCTCGTCGAGGTAGTGCTCCATCTGAGCACCCTTGATCTGTGGCAGCACGATGACCTTCCATAGCAGTGAGTTCCCCCTTGTCAGCTTCTCCCGTGGTGGCGATCCGTGGAAGGTATGGGTGGCTGTAGATGAGGAGGCAAAGGTGGAGGAGGAGGTGGTGGTGATCGCGCCCATGGTGCTGGGCGACATGGCGGCGGAGGTGGTAGACATGATCTCTGTCGCAAAGGTAGCTAGATGTGATCTCTTTGAATCTAATGAGGAGGAGGCTCTGTTACCATGTGAAAGTATTTGCGAAGCGTAGAACCCTTTGTCTCGGGCGGCATTGTATATATTGGGCAAAAGCCTTGGTACACAAGTTACCGAGAGAAATCAGAGAGATAGACCAAACAGGTCGTTACAGAGAGATATGGGAGAATAAGAGATAGAATTGAGGCACCGGTGGGGTGTCTCCAGCAGGCGCTTCAAAGGGGAAGGAAAAGTAAACTACCAGTTTGGGCGGCAGTGGAGGCGGTGCTGTGGGGTCCGGTGGCAATGTAACAACCTTAAAGAGTGGTGCGTGTGCGTCGTGACCGCGGCTACGGTGCCTCGTTGCAGCAATCACCTCCATTACCAGTTTGGCCGGCGGAGGGTAGGGGAAGTTGAGCTTTGCCTTTGTGCCCTTCGTCTCCCTAGCCGCGAGGTCGTAGGCGCACACGGCGACCTCAGGGGACTGGTACGTCCCCAGCCACAACAATGTCTTTGTCACCGGGTGCTTCATAACTGCGGCGAACTTGCCATCCCCCTTCTTTCTCACCCGAGTTAACCTGCTGTTCTCACCCGCTGCTGCGGCTGCCATGGCCTATACCACAGTCGAACGGAGGTGGATGCGCTTTGAGGTGGATGCCTGATGTGTGCAAGAAGATGGGGTTTAACAGCGGGTCTTGCGCAGCCCAGCCTCCGGCATCAAGCCGTGCATCGCGTACATACATTTCAGCCTCACTGGAATCACGCCGCCCCACCATGAACAGAGAGTGGTTATTAACACTGACAAAAAATATATATCATGGCGTGCACGTATAGAACCGCCTTACAACTTGCATTGTTCCTTTTCACTTTTGTTTGGTTGTATTTCTCCTAGCTTATACTGTTATACACGCACTGCTTTCCAGCTCCGCCGTTTCTATTATCAGGAGACTAGTTTCTTGCTGATTAACACGATCACCACCCAAAAGCAAAGGTTATTAACACGACAAAACATATATGCCATGGCGTGTACGTGAAGGGATCAAGTACACTACTAGTCTAGTACAGCTTGCATTGCTGATTTTAGTGATTTCGCGCGCGTCCTCGGCCGAAAAGCGCCGGATACGGGCACGTTACACGTCAGCCTAGCTTATCATCTGATGCACCATGTGGGATGAGACCTAGATTACGTGTGATTAGCTGGTGTGAACCACACTTTTCTGCTGCTTATACATATATTTGTGTGAAGTTTGTCTTTTCCTAAACGAAGGTTGTCTTTTCTTCTAATGCATTTCTTTCCGACGTGGTTAAGCATCATTGTTAAGTTAATACGACGAAACATGGAACAGTGGCGTTTAGCGGGAGCCAAAGCTATAGAGACCCCATTCGGTGATTTAGATGCGAGATAAATATTTTTACCCCTTTTGTTTTTCTCTTTTTCCTTTAGTCCCGTGTTGCTCTTATCTTAGTCTTTGATCTTTTGTTCAACTCTTATCCTGTCTGCTCTCTGCTAAATCTATTGAAGCCAGCCAAGCTGGACCTTTCAAAAAAATCATTGTTAAGTTAGGATTTAACGGTTAAAGGAATTTTCAAAATAAATTGAATTATTTTTTCTGATAAAAACACATCTCAAGTCAGATTTTTAGATTAATATTCTGTATTTCTATTTTTATCATCCCCATAAACTTATCTCCAAAATATATGTCTTGTAGCATTGTAGACCTTTTCAAGAAAAATATCTTTAGGGTATCTTCAATGCTATCCCCTAAAACAGAAATGGTATCCTTCCACGACATTAATTTGAACAAACCAGCCCATCACTTAAACCAGACCAATTTCAAGACATTTTTAACATATTTCATTTCACAAAAGTGTACATGACATTTTTAACATAAAATGTTAACCTAGTCCAAATCTTCGCCAATTGTGGAAGCGTCCATTTTCCATGTCCTGTCTTCCTCAGGTCCGACATCTTTGCCAGGCCTGAGCTGCACGAAGTTAAGCTGCGGGTCACCGGCGAGGAAGATTAAGACATGGGACATGGATATGCCCACATGGAACGCGTACGCCTCCGTCTCCTATGTCCTACTCTTCCTTGTCGAATTCCGCCGCTTTGACGTAGCTATCCCCTGAAACAGAAATGGTATACATCCACGACAGTAATAAAGGAGCCGGACATCCAACCCTATCCATCAAAAGTCCGGACACATTTTAAACGATATTTGAACAAACCAGGCGATCAGTTAAACCAGACCAATTTCAAGACGTTTTCAACATATTTCATATAACAAAAGTGTACATGACATTTTTTTAACATAAAATGTTATCCTAGTCCAAATCTTTGCCAGTTATGGAGGCGTCCGTGTTCCATGTCCTGTCTTCCTTAGGTCCAACATCTTTGCCAGGCCTGAGCTCCATGAAGTTAAGCTGCGGGTCACCAGCGAGGAAGAGTAAGACATGGGACACAGATATGCCCACATGGAAAGCGGACGCCTCCGTCTGCCATGTCCTACTCTTCCTTGTCGAATTTCGCCGCTTGGACATAGCTAGCCGATGTGAGGTTCATGATAGACGTGGACGAGCTAGACTCGTGGTCGTTGTGGCCCGATGTGAATTGCGGGTGATGCGGAGCTGCCGATGTTCCCGTTCATGATCGCGTAAGCTACCATGCCAACATCCACCATGATTGCGTTGCGGGAAACGCAAGTGCTGCGCGTGGTCTCGTATAACGCCATGGCCGCCGTGGTCGTGAACTCATTGTAGATTTGCTCCTCAACCAGCCAGTGATGCGCGAGGAAGGCGAGGTAGTAGCCTTGCTTCTCCCATGCTAGCCAAAACCCCGACACTGGCAGTGCCGCCTGCTTCTCCGTCATGACGACGTTGAAGTGCCTCAGCATGCATGCACCAGCGTGGGCGGTGGCGCCGGATCGTCGTCTCTCACCTTCGGCAAGCCAACTTCTGTCCGTCGTGCATGACAGTGCTGCTAGTTGGCCGCAAGGCTGACAAACTCGTGCTTCTGCTCTGCCAAGAGGTTCTCCCACTTTTCTCTAGAGCTCGCCGTGGTAGATGTGGTGCATGGAGGAGGAACGAAAATGGACGTGGTCAGGTGTGGTGCGGAACATGCTGTGCGCGACCACATATAAATACCAGACACCGACTAAACCAAACATTGAGTTATTTCAGTGCAGGCACCAAAGTGGGTTCCTCATCTATCGCTCCTTTTTAATGTCGATAGGCAGACAGACGGGGATCCGGCTTCAATGCGGTAGAGAGTTGTCTTGTCACCCCATCCGGTCACTGATACACCCCAAACGCATCTACTTTTCCAACCACTTTTGCTCTTGTTTTGGACTATAATTTGCATGATTTGAATGAAACTAACCTGGACTGATGAGGTTTATAGCAGAATTGCCGTGGTGTTATTTTTGCATGGAAATAAAAGTTCTCGGATTGGGCTCAAACTTTACAGAGAATATTTTCAGAATATATAAAAAATATTGACAAAGAGAAATACTAGAGGGAGGCCACCAGGGCACCACAAGCCCAGGGGGTGTGCCCACCCCATAGGGCGCGCCTGGCAGGCTTGTGGGCCCCTGGCAGCTCCGGCAACCCTAACTCCAACTCCATAATTAACTACCTATTCGTTCGAAAAATAGAGACATGGAATAATCGCATTTTACGATACGGAGCCGCTACCGCCATCTCCTGTTCTTCATCAAGAGGGATGATTTGGATGATGTCTTAGCCGTATCAACCTGCTTGGTAGGTCTCCTGCCGAGAAAAGACAAAGTGGCTTGAGCAAAAGTAAACAAAGTGTAAAGATGAAAAGTATAAGTTATCAATGTTAAATTACTGAAGTTACTATAGAATCACTCCAAAAATCACCATACAGTGATGATGAAACTAAAAAGAAAAAGGAAAGACAATGAGAGCTCACCTGTGTGAATATTGCTTCTACTGAGTGAGGGGTGGAATACTTCCACTGGTGCCCTTATCGGTGAACCGAATCCCAAGCTCTTGTACGACAATGATCTTGATATGGTAATCCATTTCAGCTTCCGATAGTATGGCAAAGTAAACTGGTGCAACTGGTGGTGGCAGAGAAGATACCTTGAATTTCTTGCATCTTGTGTAAGTCTTATCCAAAGCCTTCACAAGAGAAGCGCCATATCCCTTGAAGGAAGATTCTGTGCCCACCTAAACCTGCTTGTCTGCCATATCTGGCTGGCTAAGCATGCATTCCCTTCCATCAACTGATGCCGTGCAAGAAGGTTCACTAAGCATAATTTGCGTCTCGCGAACATGTTCATTCCTCACACTTATTGGCGTGCCTTCATCATTTGCTGCTCCGCTGGACAACACATCTGCATTTAGTGTAGCACTGTCCTGGACGTCTAAATAGGCTGCCCTACTGCCTGAAGAATCATAGGGTCCTTCTTGAGCACAAAAAACAATTCGATAATCTCCATCATCATCGGAATAGCCATCGTTATCGTCACCGTAGTCGTCGCTCTTATCGTTGGTATATGACTCATGAACAAGTTGTTTGCCAGGAAGCGAGCTGAAAGAAGCCATGTTTCTATCTGTAGGGGACTTCAACTTCATCAAAGAAGCTAGTACCTCCTGAATCGCTGCATCTCCTTTGCGTTTCCTTTTCATTGTGCCCTATCACGTACAAGAGGAGGAATACAGTTAAAAATGTCCCACAATTTTTTTTAAATATAGAAATACCAGAGGGCATAGTAAACTTCATAATGAAAGTATAGAAACATCACATGAAAAATCGTACCACCCCTTTCAAAGGTACATGATGAAAAATACCCAGAAACAACTTTGTGAAATTTGCTACAACAACATGGTAATTCAAATACAATGCACATCGTAATTTATACACAACAGTCCTGTAAAAAAACAATTTGACAGTCATAGTCATGAACAAAATTTACTTATGGAATATCAATGAAAATGTGCTAAATTATCAATGAGAAAAAAAGGAAGGGTAAATAATAGTACAACACACATCGGTTGGTAGACTTGCTAATACTGGACAAGAGTTTATATACATCAAACAAGGCAATACTACAAAATAGTGATGGTAATTATGCAAAGTACAGACCATAGCCATGAAACAAAAGTGCAGAAACACATCGTGAATACATAGCAACAAAAGTACTGCAGTGATGTGCGTTGACTAAAAAAATCAAATTAATTGTTGACATGAACAATTATTAAGAGACTAGTAATTTTTCTACAGCAGGCATGCACATTTCCAAAGGAGAAATATGCTAACTACTATATATCTGACGAGTTGAGAAAACAGATCCCAGAGCTTACAGACCTTGGTACATTCAAATAGCAATCACGGTAAAATAAAATAAAACTAGTATGGTGAAACTGAGCACCATCTAGAGTTAATGGAAAACTGAACTGACAAATGGTCTACAATTGTCAGGCTACAAACCTGATTAATAAGATGCAGTAGGACTGATAACTATAATACATGAAATATGGGGATAACTAGCAGTGGATAAATTACTGCACATAATGTGAGCAAAATATGTGTCCAAATTAAACTAAGCCATAGTAACAACTCAAGGGCATGCCTGATAACTGAGGTGAAAAAAGAGTGATAACTACAAAGTGCATCCATCAGCCAATTTCAATCCAGCGCCATAAAAGTTTGTGCTGAGACGATACAAATTTCAATTCCAATGTGATACAGGGGCGAAAATCATGCTGATCAAATACAAACATGCAGCAAATCTAGCAAATAAAACACCCAAAACACTCAATAAACTTCAATCCCAATAAACTAGTATCAACAAACCAACTACGAATTGATGATATAGTAGCGACAGAAGTCTCGATATCCGCCGATTTCAAACCCATCCAAAAATTTCTGCGAATCGTTTGTTGATTTCGGCGAGAAGGGGAAAAATTTTAGCGCCATTGGGAAGAAAATCAGAGAGCGGGGGGAGGGAGGATTGCAGGCCCACCGAACACTCGCCGCCGTCCGCCGCGAAAGCAGGCACCTGTGCTGGATTCAAAACCGTCGCCTTCTTCCTTCACAAAAATAAACATACTTAAGTCTGTGGTTCGCTTGATACAAATCTAGAAATATAATATAAGCAAAAAGGCTGAAGTGGCCCATTGCCCAATTTAGATGCAGCAAGTGACTAAAAAGAAAGCAGTACAGTCTAAGCCTTAAGCTTGACAACGACAACGACAGCGACGCAAGAGCAAAAAACAACCACAGAAGCTTACAGATATCACGAGGCTTGCACACAGTTTCTCTCCAGAAATGACACCACCGCTATACAGATCAGCACATGAAGGGAAGCAAAGCGGAAACCAAAATCCATCAGCCACAGGATGAAACTAGTACTATGTGCGCTCCACGACCGGTACCACGAAAATCCTAATAAAAGTTCAAGAGGCGACGGACAGTCAAAGCGGCCGGCGAAATAATTTTGGCGCCGCAGATCAGATCCCCGGCAACATACGTCAGGGTGGAGCCGCCTGCCGTACCTTCGTGAACTCACGGACCCAGGCACGCACGGCCATGCCTCAGATCTGCCCCGGGCCAGAGCACAGCGGACCAAACGACCCGCGGGCTGCCGCTAAGCAAACGAATCTATATCTCCGTTCTCCGACCACATTTCCGTTAAATAAAAGGTGATTATCAAGGAGCCGGGGGAGGATTTAGCAAACCTTGGGGTCAGGGTCGAATCGCGGTGAGGAGTGGACCATGCCGGTTGGTCTCTCCGCCTGCAGTGAGCAAACGCACGCTTGGTCGGTCGGCTGGCGTTAGACGGTGAAGCAGTCACAAGTTTGCCCGGCTGCACAGGTAGATGGAGAGGTGAGTCGAGGGCCAACTGTGGAGGCGGAGGGATGGGGAGAGCCAAAGAGAACAACGACGAGACGGAAAGGAACGCGAGGTGTCGTTGCAGGCTGGCTGTGAGTGGAGGAACTCTTCGTGGGGGCTGGCACCATATATATGCTCGGGCCGGACCTATCTTTGGAATTCTGCGCCCATGATGATAGATCCGACAGTGAAGAAGGGCCGGGTTGATAGGAAACGAGCCTAGGGTTGAAATGCGAATGATAGGCAGGTGGTTGAAATTTGAAGACCGGAAGGGCGGGGCGGGAGAAATTGTTCCAATTTTTTTTGTTTAAGTTGTATTTTGTCCAAAAGTTTCTTTTTTGAGCTGTATTTGGTCCAAAAGTGAAGGTTTCAATTCACCAAAAAATTCAAAATAACTATTATATTTAGCTGGGTTCCAGCTGCACGTTGCCATGAAATGTGAGGTCGTCTATGTCACCCTTTTCTGAAATAGCGATTCCGAAACAGACATTAAGTGAAAGACCTTTAGATGCGAGTCATACTAGAATGGACTACATTAGCAATCATTCCCTGGAATAACCCAATTGGACGATACCTACCATCACTAGTAATTTCATGATGCAACAAGCTCATGTACATGGAAGAAAATAAGGATATACTATATGACATCCATACTACAAATCCAAGAGATAAGTACTACAACACAAAGCCCCAAATATTATTATAAAAATATTTCATGTTAAGAAAATTAATAACTTTTTACATTAAATATGGTCGTGCAATGATTGCTGCTCTACATTTTTTCAGATTATTCTTATTGAATTAAATTAATATACAGATAT
>NW_021308684.1:21210-54366 GCF_002162155.2 Triticum dicoccoides
CTAAGCAACCCGGCAACGACATTGATGTGTACCTAAGGCCATTAGTTGAAGAACTCTTACAACTGTGGAATGGAACAGGTGTACGTGCGTGGGATGAGCACATGGGGGAAGAAATTGACCTAAAGGCGTTGCTGTTCGTGACCATCAATGATTGGCCTGCTCTCAGTAACCTTTCAGGACAGACAAACAAGGGATACCGCGGATCCACCCACTGTTTGGATGATACCGACAGTATATATTTTAATAGTTGCAAGAAGAATGTGTACCTGGGACATCGTCGATTTCTTCCGAGCAGGCATCCCGTAAGAAAGAAAGGCAAGCATTTCAAAGGTGAGGTGGATCACCGGACGAAGCCTCGCCACCGTACTGGTGCTGATGTACATGATATGGTCAAGGATTTGAAGGTAATCTTTGGAAAGGCTCCTGGCGGACAACCTGTTCCGAAGGACGCTGACGGACGCGCACCCATGTGGAAGAAGAAATCTATATTTTGGGACCTGCCATATTGGAAATACCTAGAGGTCCGCTCCGCAATCGACGTGATGCACGTGACGAAGAATCTTTGCGTGACCCTGCTTGGCTTTTTGGGCATGTATGGGAAGACAAAAGATACACCAGAGGCACGTGAGGACCAGCAATGTATGCATGGAAAAGATGACATACATCAGGGTCAGGCCAGCTATGCTCTTACCAAAGAAGAGAAGGAAATCTTCTTCGAATGCCTGCTCAGCATGAAGGTACCGTCTGGCTTCTCGTCGAATATAAAGGGAATAATAAATATGGCAGAGAAAAAGTTCTAGAACCTAAAGTCTCATGACTGCCATGTGATTATGACGCAGCTCCTTCCGGTTGCATTGAGGGGGCTTCTATCGGAAAACGTTTGATTAGCCATTGTGAAACTATGTGCATTCCTCAATGCAATCTCTCAGAAGGTAATCGATCCATAAATCATACCAAGGTTACAGAATGATTTGGTGCAATGTCTTGTCAGTTTTGAGTTGGTGTTCTCACCATCCTTCTTCAACATCATGACGCACGTTCTAGTTCACCTTTGCGAAGAGATTAACATTTTGGGTCCTGTATTTCAACACAATATGTTCCCCTTTGAAAGGTTCATGGGAGTCTTGAAGAAATATGTTCATAACCGTGCTAGGCCAGAAGGAAGCATCTCGAAAGGCCATGAAAATGAGGAGGTCATTGAGTTTTGTAGTGACTTTATTCCTGACCTTAAGCCGATTGGTGTTCCTGAATCGCGGCATAAGGGCAGACTGGAAGGAAAAGGCACGCTAGGAGGAGATCAAATAATATGTATGAACGGGCATTCTCTCACTGAAGCACACTACACAGTTCTACAGAATTCCGCCTAGGTGGCTCCGTATATGGAGGAACACAAGAATTTTCTATAATACAAACACTCGAAGAAACCTGACGACTGGATTACACGCGAACAAACGAGGACTTTCGTCGGTTGGTTGCAGAAACGTGCCCTGAATGATGGAGATATTCAAAATGACCTGTACTCGCTGTCCCAGTTACCATCTTCGAATATAATGACTTTCAAAGGGTACCAGATAAATGGGAATACATTTTACACGATCGCCCAAGATAAGAAGAGCACCAACCAAAATAGTGGTGTCCGCTTTGATGCAACAACCAACACGGGAAAGGAAACATATTATGGTTACATAGAGGACATATGAGAACTTAACTATGGATCAGGTGATTTGAAGGTCCCTTTGTTTCAGTGCAAATGGGTCAATATGACACGAGGCGGGGTAACGGAAGACCCGCAGTACGGAATGACAACAGTGGATCTCAACAATCTTGCGTATGCAGACGAACCATTCGTCCTAGCCAATGATGTGGTGCAGGTTTTTTATGTGAAAGACATGTCTACCAGGCCGAGAAAAAGAAAAGATAAGGAAGCGAATGGATCATACGACGAGACAAAGCGCCACATAGTTCTTTCAGGAAAAAGAAACATCATGGGAGTGGATGACAAGACAAACATGTCAGAAGATTATGAAAAGTTTGATGAAATTGCTCCATTCACAGTGAATAATATTGACCCGAGCATCCAGTTAAATGATGAAGATTTTCCATGGCTACGGCGCAAAGGGACACACGAGAAGAAAAAGTTTCACATCCAAAGATCTGGGATGTGATCGGCTTCACTATCATCAATTTCTTCTATGTTTCACACCCGGGAGGGAATGTCAGTAATAGTTAGGGTAGTTAATTATGTGTTTTGTCATTTGAAATGCGAAGAAATTTTATGTGCAAACAAATTCTTTTCATGCATTTACTGATTTTTTCTAGTTAAATGACCCTGAAATTGAAAAGCATTTGAAATGAACTCAGAAAAGGTTGATAGTTGGCATGGTATCATAATTTCATACAAATAGCATGTACCAAAAAGTAGAGAGGATTAAGGCAAAAACTGGACACACTTCGTGTACAAAATGGACAATCTTTTTCGAAGTATCAGGGTTTCCGACAAAAACTAAAATGTTACAAAGGCATTTCATTTTTTAAATAACCTAAGCATTATCAAATTGAATATAATGATAAAACACACTAATATTAAACATAAAAAAAAAGAATCACTGAAAAAACTTTTTTCAAAGTTAAGTTATTCACAAACTAGTGATTCACACAAATTTCAAATAATTCAAAATTTAAACTATTCAAAATTGAAAACTACCGGCACTAACAGAAAGTTTGTAATTTTTTGTACCTAAAGCAAAAATATTCACAAAGAAACTCTAAATACAGCAAAAAACAACTCAAAAATAAATAAAACAAAAATAAATGAAGCAAAAAAAATTAAGAAAATAAAAAAGCCCTCCTACTGGGCCAAAGCGGCCTGCATACGACTAGGAACACAACTTTTAGTTGGGCCAGGATGCAGGCCCGCAAAGGCCCAGTAGGCCCACAAGGCAGAAGAGGACAGGTAGGTCGAGTAGGCCTGCTTAGGAGAGGAGCTCGAGAGAGCTACCGCACTGGGGCTTATAAACCAGTGCGGTAGCCCCTCGGGTAGCGAGGTGGGACTAAACTTGCGCACCGCCTGGAGCCAGCATACCCCCTCTGTTTCTTCCCTCTGTTTCCTCCCTCCGTCGCGCCGCCCTGCCCCGATCGACGCTGTCCCCGTCGACATCGCCGCCCCCGCCCCTCGTCGCCAACCCCGGCCGTCCCCGTCCCTCGTCGCCGCCCCCGTTGACGTTGCCGCCCCGGCCGTCCCCGTCCCCGTCGTCCCCGGCCGTCGCCGCGCCCCGCCCCGCCCCGTCGTCGCCGCCCCGTCCCGTCACCCCGGCCGCCCCGCCCCGTCGTCGTCGCCGCCCCGTCGTCGCCTCGCCGGTGAGCTCGCCCCGGCCGCCATGTCCACACACACACACTATACACACACACACACACACTACACACACACACTACACACACACACATTATTAGTTTGTTTGTTAATTTTTTCCTATTTTTTAGTTATAGAAATGTTAGGAAATTATTCTGTTTTTTAGTTATATAAATATTAGAAATGTTAGTTATATAGAAATATTATAAATGTTTTCTGTTTTTTAGTTATAGAAATATTTATAGAAATGTTAGCAATTTTTCTGTTTTTTAATTATATAAATATTCGAATTGTTATAGAAATTTTTTTATATAATCAGGAAATTTTAGAATTAGTTTTAGTTAGATGAATTAGATTAATGTCAAATTGTTAGAATTTGCATATATATAGAATTTTAGTTATCACAATCTAATCATTTAAAAAATGTTACTTTTTGCGGGCATATAGTATTTGTTCTCTACGATATGCCTGGCCCGCATCCTCGCTGTCGACCCGTTCGCGACGACGTCATGCTTCAGAGGACCCATGTCCGGGACTGGGCTCCGCCGGGCTGGCACTGGGAGGTGCTACCTGGAGGGGCGCGCCGCTTGGTGAGGAACCCGACCTCGGGTCCCGTCGTCGACCATGATCTTCTTTGGTGGCGTTCGTGTGGGCCACATTCGGTGCAGAGGCACCCGGCCCCGCCGGAGGTGGTGCGTCGCTGTGTCAGGGAGGAAGATGAGCACATCCATCGCTACATGGCTGCTATGGACGACGTCAGGTTCTCCACTACTTGGCGGGTTCTTTGGGCATATGACCAGAGATATGATCCTATGATGGTTCCTTCTCTTTGGGTGTGCCCTAGATTCTTCTGTAGTACTCGATCTTTATTAGGTACCTAGCCAGTGATGTATTCGATATATAATATTCGAGACGATGTATTCGAGATTATATATATTAAGACGATGATGTATTCGAGATTATATATTCGAGACGATGTATTCGAGATTCAGTTTTTCCTTATTGATTAACTGCATCCATGCATTGTAATTTGAATACTAAATTGTTTTATATTTCTTCTGTATTAATTAGTAAAGTAAAAGCTATGGCGGACAATATCGGCAGAGAGAGAAGAGGAATTGTTCGACATCATACGCAGCCCTCATAGGCTAGATGATCTGAATGATGACGGCTCCCAATATCTGAACAATACCGGAGAGGGTGATGAAAAGATATTCGATCTCGACGACCGAGCTGATGAAGTCATGAACTATGATTATGATGACACAGACAATGTTAGTGATGACACAGAAAATGCTGATATTCAAATAACAAAGACTTCCGGCGAGGTATATATTTATATAAGCATGCATCCTGGTGATCATCACATGTTTTTTTTATTGAAGATATATTAACGAATCGATCTTTCTTCTTTCAGCCCTCCGGATCAAGAAAATCTACTTCTACAGACAGCAAGACAAAGCAAGGCCCGGGCAGATTGTTGAAGGATGGTGTAAAGTACCACATCGAATCCACCAAACTTAGTGGCGAACCCCTCACGCCTAAGAATGTTGCAGACAAGTGGACTCGTCAGTGCGGAGTTCTTGTGAAGGACAAACTCCCGATCTCCATTCAAGAATGGAAAGAGCCAAAGACTAAACGTCCAGGTGTTACTTGGGTCGATGCCAGAGCCAAAAAGACCTGGTGAAATCTCTGATGGAACATTTCACCCTACCAGATCATTTCACTAAAGCAGATGTGGAGAAAGTCAAGGCCGCTGCTCTTAAGAAGATGGCAATTGCATTCAACACCCACAAGAAAACTGTATGGGCCAACTACCTCGCTAATGGAAGGAAGACTCCAGATTTCAAGGGAACACTGGAGAAGCAAAGAGAACACTGGGACGATTTCGTGACCTTCAAGGATTCAGAATTATCTAAGGAACGGTCGATGAAAAACAAGGCAAATGCCGCAAGAAAGACGCAGTTCCATAGGCTGGGTCCAGGTGGCTACGCGGTGGGATTGCCTAAGTGGGATAAGTCTGAGCAAGAGATGGAGGGTGCAGGGGTCACTCCGATTACTAGGAGCTGACCCCCCAGGTGCAGAACTTGGTTCTATGCGCATGGGGGGGCATTGGACCCGAAGACAGGCCTGGTTTCGAAGAAGGCAAGTCTAAAAGGAGCCGAACAAAAGATACTTGACGCAATAGAAGAAGCTCGAGCGGGGGTGTTCACGCCCAACAGAGAGAACGACGAGCTTACGCGCGCCCTGGGAAATCCTGAACATCTAGGAAGAACACGAGGCATCGGTGTTATTCCCTGGTATGAGGGCTTTTCGGACTAGAATGATGACTACAGGTCCCGTGCAAGAAAGAAGATGGAGGAGGAGAAGAAGAGGAAGCTGGAGGAGGATCAGAGGAAGCAGGACGCAGAACGTCTTCAAGGCCTAGAAGCAAGGCACGCGGACCTGGCACTCAAATTCCAGCAGCAGCAGCAGATCGACTCACTTAGCCAGGAAAGGGGGTCTTAGCAGCGACAACAGCAAGCGGATGATCGTCCATCATTGGATAGCATCGTCCCATCCATGCCGAGAAGCAGCGTTGGTTCTGCCCCGGGTGACACACTGCTGGATACATACCCTGTGGATGACATCATAGAGAACACTAACTGTGAGCTACACTCCAAAATCAAGAACATATCCATGAAGGTGGCGGATGGCGTTGCTTTTCCAGTGACCCCCGAAGCAACCTACCATTGCATCCCGATTGCAGAGGGCTATGCTCGTGTCATGGTTGATGAAGTGGTGGACCCATATTCGGGGCTAATGCTTGACATTCCTGGAGGTGAAGATGAGTGCACACTAGGACAAGACATACATCGTATCATCCTATGGAGAAAGGATTGCATCATCTTTCGAAGTCCACCGACACCGCGTCGTCTACCGACTCCTCGAAGTCCACCACCGAGTCAGCAGACTCCCGCTCCTCCCAGTCCACGAACGCATGAGACGACTCCTCCTCGAAGTCCGCCACCTCCTCCAAGTCCCCGAACGCGTGAGCTGACTCCTCCGGTTTCAAGTCCGGCACAACGTCATGCCACTTCTCCGGTTTCAAGTCCGGCACCGTGTCAGGCCACACCTCCTTCTTCAAGTCCGGCACATTGTCAGGCCACTTCTCCTGGTCCAACTCCACGTTAGCCGTCTTCGCCGTCTCAGCAATCGCAGAAGAGACATGTCGCAGCTTTGGTGCGTAGCGGTACGAGTCGAGGTAGTTCAGGAAGTACAGGCGGAGACAAGCGTTATAAATATGGTCCAAGCCTTGCTCCTCTTCCTTAGAGGCCTTATGACATGACCGAGGAGCAAAACGCAGCCATAGTGCAGGCCCAAGTGGACGCCCATTTTGGACCAAAATCGGCACCGCCGCCAAAGGAGAAAGTGCCTGAGAAAACGATTGACCACTTCATTCATATGGCTAGAGCACCAGCTCCCAAGCTTGTTGACTCAGATTATGAGCGTCAAATCAGGAAGCTACATCGAGCACGACTACGGAAGGAAGCGAGCTCGAGCTCGAGCCAATAAGCAGCTGGCAAAAAATGCGGGAAAACCGTTCCCCAGCTGGGAGAACAGGCGGCGCAAGAGATGCCCCCGCTTGTTGTGCCAACAACACATGAGAGGAGTACGCGCGCCAAATATTATTGTGGGCAAACCATTAGCGTTCCCCAGCAGGGCGATGTGGTAATAATGGAGGAGCATATAATGCAGGCTGAAATGCTCAAGAACTCTGTTGGACAACTCCTCGAAATCGAGCCCATGTCTCCGCTTAAAGAATCGGAAATAAAATGGAAATATATCCGGGGCCAACCTTTGGTCCATCCAGACAAGGTCAAGGACCTCTCAACGAGAATGTATGAATTGCATCAATGGTACATGAACATGACCAAGATTTCCAATCGAGTGTCCCTCATGATGAATGTCAAGAAGGATCATTATTACCATGAGAAAGCTCTGTCCGTTGAGTATTCAGAACTATATCAGTTATTCAATCAAGACGCACTCGACAAGTCTATCGTCAGTTGCTATTGTCTGTAAGTGATTTTTTTTTGTAATTTAAGTCTCAAGCTAATTATGTAGTGATAATTTTGATCAATCATTATATGTAATTATCCTCACTATATTCTTTTCTGTGGTATTATATGCAGGATGAAGATGTATGAAATGAAAAAATCTGGACGCTATGGCATTGGGTTCATTGACCCAAATACCATTAATGAGGACATATGGAAGTATCCATTTTATCAAGCAGGTGTAGAGGAAAGCATGGTAGAGTTCTTGAAGCGCCTCAATAGCAATGAAGATATACTACTTCCTTACAACTTCCCGTGAGTCACACTGTCTTGTACTACAAATTCTGTTTTTGCTTACTACTAGCTAGGTAGATGTTAATAATTAAGTGTATACGGTTTACGGTAGTTGATTAATTTTATGCACATGCCCGCTTATTTAAGACATGCAAACGTGTGCGCATGCAGTTGGCATTGGGTCTTGATAGACATTAAAGTTGAGGAAGGAAAAGTTGAATTACTCGACTCGCTAACTAAAGAAGAAAGTGACTTCACCATCGTGAAGGGGATAGTCAACAGGTAATTTCAATCATTATTAACTATATATATCTCGGCCTATTATTAGTTTGTCATTTTCTGATATGAACTAGTTAATAACCCCTTTATTAATTTTCTTTGCTGGCGGGCAGGGCATGGGCAAAGTTCATCGCGTTGACTCCAGGCGAATGGAAACAAAAGTTGTTTTGGCATCGACCAAAGGTAAGTAATTAAGTAGTACTAGCTAGCTACCATCTCTTTAATTCTTGTTTCAATATCATTAATTAATTATCATGCTTGATTAATAATTATCTGATTCAATTCCATTCTTGTAAAGGCCCTGAAGCAGGCGTCGGGGAATAATCTGTGTGCATTCTATGTTTGCGAGAACATTCGCATGATGACGTCCGAAAGGAGCAGATCCGATAGACAGGACTGGGTACGTTTGTCAGAACACTATTCACACCATTATTGATATCTAGTCACACAACTAACACACATGCATATTGATCTCCTTCTTAACAGTTCAGAGAGGTGCAGGATAAGCTCCTACCGTCGGACCACATACTAGCATTTCAAGAGGAAATGGCCGGATTTTTGCTTGACCAGGTCATAAATCCCGAAGGAGAATACTATTACCCGCTACCGCCCCCATGAACCACTTGTCATCGTGCTCCGGAGGCACCAAGGCAACATATGTAGGAGAAATTGTATATGTACACATGTGTATGTGTGAATAATGGTGTTGGTTGTGAGTGTGTGTATATATATATATATATATATATATATATATATATATATATATATATATATATATATATATATATCACTGTTCAAAAAATCTTCCGATTCAGCGATTAATCTTCCGATTTATCACTAATTGGGGGGTGATCGATAAGATTATGCCTTATCTTCACTGTTTATCTTTTGGACCGATTTATCGCTCTGACAAGCGATTTATCGGGAATCTATCGATTAATCAGAACTATTCATAGCACTATGTTTGAAAAACTATGTTTACTTATGTTTTGTGGACCATGTTATGCAATATGTACTGTTGTCCTATTTTCTTTGTCATTATACAATGATTCAAAGGCTAGGAATCATGGTTGTTTTGATGTTGAATATAGCGTATTTTAGTGTCGGGAACCTGATATTTGAAAAAATATATCCGATTAATAGTCGACCGATAAAATCGATTAATCGGCCCATTTCCGATTAATCTCTAATCCCTAGCTTACCGAGACGATAACGATAAGCGATATCCTCAACATTGATATATATATACGCGATTCTATACGTACGAGAAAATCTATTTATATGTATGCATAACGTGTACAATTTGTAGTATCGTGAAATACCAGCAAACAAAAAAAATGTAATAGAAAATAAGAAAAAAAACACCCAAACATTTAGTACCGGTTGGTGTTACCAACCGATACTAAAGCCCCTACGTGCACCTGGGCCTGGCTCGTGCCACGTGTTCGCACTTTAGCGCCGGTTCGTGACGAACCGGTACTAAAGGGGGGGACCTTTAGTCCCCACTCTTTAGTGCCAGTTGTAGAACCGGCACTAAAGGCCGTTACGAACCGGCACTAAAGGCTGGTTCTGCACTAATGGTTATTAACACTGACAAAAAAAATATATCATGGCGTGCACGTATAGAACCGCCTTGCAGGTTGCATTGTTCCTTTTCACTTTTGTTTGGTTGTATTTCTCCTAGCTTATACTATTATACACGCACTACTTTCTCGCTGATTAACACGACAAAAGATATATGCGATGGCCTGTACGGAAAGGGGTCAAGCACATTAGTACAGCTTTCATTGCTGATTTTACTATGACGCGTCCTCGGTCGAAAAGCGCCGCATACGTGCACCAAATTGGACAGCCAAGCTATCATCTGATGCACCAGATTGGACAGAGACCTAGATTACGTGCGCTTAGCTGATGTGAACCACACTTTTCTGCTGCTTATACATGTATTGTGTGAAGTTTGTCTTTTGTTAAACGGACGTTGTCTTTTCTTCTAATGATTTCTTTCCAACGTGGTTAAGCATCAATGTTAAGTTAGAAATTTAAGTGTCTACGGAATTTTCAAAATAAATTAAATTATATTTTCTGTTAAAAACACATCTCAAGTCAGATTGTTAGATTCACCCTAAAAAAAAGTCAGATTGTTAGATTAATATTAGATATTTCTATTTTTAACATTTCCATAAATATATCTTCAGAAAGTCTTGTAGCATTGTAGAATTTTTCTAGAAAAAAGGCTTTCGGATATCGTCAACGCTATCCCCTAAAACGGACCTAGTATCCAACCACGATAGTGATACAGGAGCCAGCCATCTAACCCTATCCATCAAACATCTAGTCACATTTTAAATAGTATTTGAACAAACCGGCCGATCATTTAAACCGGACCAATTTCATGACATTTTCAACATATTTCATTTAACAGAAGTGTACATGACATTTTTTAATATAAAATGTTAACTTAGTCGAAATCTTCGCCAGCCGTGAAGGCGTCCATGTTCCATGTCCTTTCTTCCCCATGTCCGGCATCTTGGCCGGTCCTGAGCTCCGGGAAGTGAAGCTACTAGTACCCGGTGAGGAAGAATAAAACATGGGCCACGGACATGCCCGCAAGGACATGGGCGTGTCCGTCTCCCATGTGCTATTCCTCTTTGTCGAATTCCACCGCTTGGACATTGCCGGTCGATGTAAGGTGCACCATAGATGTGGACGGGCCGGACTCGCGGTCGTTGTGGCTCGATGGGAACCGTGGGTGATGCGGAGCTGCCGCTGTTTCCGTTCGCAATTGCGTTGCAGTCGGCTTGAGCACTGCATGTGGTTTCGTAAAGGTATCAAGTACACTAAGACTGCTTGCATTGCTGATTTTACTGCTTTCGTCGCTTTGCCGTTTCTGTTCTCGCGCGGATGCATGCGTCTCCTCGGCCAAGCACGCGCTCGTACCTAAAAGGCGCCGGATACAGGCACGTTACACGCCAGTCTAGCTTATCGTCTGATGCCCCAGATGGGATGATCAGACCTAGATTACGTGTGCTTAGCTGATGGAAATCACACTTTTCTGCTGCTTATACATATATAGTGTGAAGTTTGTCTTTTCTTAAACGAATGTTGTCTTTTCTTCCATTGCATTTCTTTCCAACCTGGTTAAGCATCATTGCTAAGTTAGGAATTTAACGGTTTAAGTAATTTTCAAAATAAATTAAATTATTTTTTCTGATAAAAAATCTCAAGTCAGATTGTCAGATTAATATTCAGTATTTCTAATTTTTATCATTTCCGTAAGGGTATCTCCAAAAAGTCTTATAGCATTCTAGAGTTTTTCAAGAAAAAAGGCTTTAGGGTATCTTCAACGCTATCCCCTAAAACGGACATAGTATCTGTGCACGGACAGTGATAGTGGAGTTGGCCATTCAACCCTATCCATCAAACATCCGTACACCGTACACACTTTAAACGGTATTTGAACAAACCAGATGATCATTTAAACCGGTCTAAATTCATGACATTTTTTGCATATTTCATTTTAGAAAGTGTACATGACATTTTTTAACATAAAATGTCAATCTAGTCTAAATCTTCGCCAGCCGTGGAGGCGTCCTTGTTCCATGTCCTGTCTTCCCCATGTCCGGCATCTTTGCCGGGCCTGAGCTCCCCGAAGTGAAGCTGTGGCTCGCCGGCGATGAAGAGTAAGAAATGCGACACAGGCATGCTCACATGGGATACGGATGCCTTCGCCTCCCATATCCTACTCTTCTTTGTCGAATTCTGTTGCTTGGATGTCACTGGTCAATGTGAGATCCAAGATGGACGTGGAAAGGTCCAGACTCGTTGTCGTTGTGGCCTGATGGGAACCGCGGGTGACGCGGAGCTGTCGATGTAACCGTTCCCGTTCGCGGTCGCCTAAGCCGCCGTGCCCGCCTCCATGGTGACCGCGTTGCAGCCGGCACGCGCGCTGCACGTGGTCTCGTAGAGCGCTACCTGCTGTTCGACGAAGTTCTGATCCTCCGAGGCCATGGCCGCCGTGGCCTCCTCGCTTGCGAAGTCACCATAGATTTTGGCCCTCAGCCAGCCGGTGATGCGGGAGGTTGGAGAGGTTTTGCTCCTCCGGCGCCAGCCAAAAAATCAACACTGGTGAGGTTCGTGAGATTGTGGCAAACATTCATGTCTTGGTGAGGTGGGTGAGTGCATGTTGTAAGACTTAAAGGTAGTGCATGTGATGCATGGCTAAAAAATAGTGAATGCTGACATTGAACACTTTTTGAGGTGGGCTGCATGTTGAGAGAATTGCTTGTAGTGAGAATTAACTTTTTAAGAATATTTTTCTTTTAGCGGGAATGAACTTTTTAGGAATATAGGATTTAGGAAGCCAAAAAAATTTGAATTTTTCTCAAAGGTAATAGATTATTACCAAGTTTTCTTTTAGATGACACTTGCATATGCGAGGGCACGATTATTACCAAGTGTTCCTCGCATATGCGAGGGCACGATCTTTAATTATTGTGCTCAAACTTTGAAATGGTTAACTTCTTTTTATGATTTCCTGGATTATGATGGCACACGACTATGGGATCTCGGTGCATATTGTGCACGGCCGAGGCTAAACACTAGGAGAATTGGGGAAATACCACGGCTTGGTGAAATTATCATCAGTCCCTTCTGCTGGAGCACTAGGAGTGACGGGAACGACGAACAATTTGGGTTTCTTGAACACCAGGTGGAGAGACGGAGCCCCTAGGGGTTCACTTGAGGAGCTTAAGCAGCTTTCCGCATGCGGCACGATCTTCATCCGTTGGATCGGCTGCTGTGGCTGTGGAGCAGGTGCATGGACGTGCGCCGGCTGCAGGCCGAGACGTGGTCATGCCAGAAGCGGCATGTGCAGGAAATGATTTGCTGGCACTAGTGGGGTGTCGCCGGCGGGCGCTTCCAAGGGGAAGTTAAAGTAAACTTCTAGCTTGGGCGGCAGTGGAGGTGGTGCTGTGGGATCCAATGGCCGTTGTTTAACGTTTAATTGAGTATGCAGTACATAATTGCATAGATGTCTCTAATTTTTGCTAGACTTTCTAGAATATTGTTCTTTCACCTTTTGTGCTTTTAGTACATAATAGATACCTCATCTTGTTGGCTGTGAATTTATTGAAATGCTTCATCATTATACTGCCTGTTTCATATGACTTAAGTATGAATAGAAATTTAGGACTTAGTTGGTGGACCAACCATCCTAGGATTGAGACTCTACCTTGGATACATTAAGCATGTCCATGTTATATTAGTCTTAACATGCTTTAGTTTGTTTTTGCACAGGTTGAAGTGGGTACAAAGTAACACATTTTTTTATTTGAGTATTTGCAGGAGCTGCTGCAGGTGGGGCTGGAGGAGGAGGATCAACCTCTAGTAAGCTCCCTCTCTCTGTACTTTCTTGTGATAGACTCTCATGCTTTCTTGCAAGTGTGTAAGTCTATTATTATTATTATTATTATTATTATTATTATTATTATTATTATTATTATTATTATTATTATTATGATGGATAGATTCAGATTGCGTCTTGATTATGATGGCACATGACTATGGGATCTCAGTGCATATTGCGTACGACTGAGGTTAAACAACAGGAGCACCAGGGAAATACCACGGCTTGGTGAAATTGTCAGCAGTTCCTTCTGTTGGAGCACTAGATGTGACGGGAACGATGAACTGTTTGGGTTTCTTGAACACCGGGTGGCAAGAGGAAGCCCCCAGTGGTTCCCTTTTTGAAAGTATTTGGGAAGCGTAGAACCCTTTGTCTCGGGCCGCATTGTATATATTGGGAAAAAGCCTTGGTACAAAAGTTATAGAGAGAGATCGAGAGAGATCGACCAAACAGGTCGTTACCGAGAGATACGGGAGAAGAAGAGATAGAATTGAGGTACAAGTTAAACAACTTCTCCTATCCCTATACAATTACTCTAACACCCCCCCCCCTCAATCTAAACCCCAAGAAGTTTTGCCAAGGATGAGATTGTGTATGAACTCATCTAATCTTCTCTCAGTAAGAGGTTTAGTAAACCCATCCGCAAGTTGATCCCATGTGGGGATAAACCGAATTTCAAGCAGATTTCGAGCTACTCTCTCTCTGACAAAATGAAAATCAACTTCAATATGTTTCGTCCGTGCATGAAAAACATGATTTTCTGAGAGATAAGTTGCACCAATATTGTCACACCATAGTCTTGCAGCCTGTGGAGCTTTAATTCCAAATTCATAAAGTAATGTTTGTATCCACATCACTTCAGCTGTAGCATTTGCTAAAGATTTATATTCAGCCTCTGTACTTGACCTTGAGACAGTAGCTTGCTTTCTTGCGCTCCATGACACAAGATTTGATCCCAGAAACACAACAAAATCACCAGTAGATCTCCTATCATCAGCACACCCTGCCCAGTCTGCATCAGATTATGCAGTAACAAGCAAGGAAGAAGACTTGACAATCTGAAGTCCAAGCCCTTGAGTATACTGGAGATACCTTAAAATTCTTTTAACTGCTGTCCAAAGAGTAGTTCTAGGAGCATGCAAATATTGACATACCTTGTTTACTGAATAAGAGATATCAGGACGTGTAAGTGTCAGATACTGTAAAGCACCTACAATGCTCCTGTAATTTGTTCCATCCTCTGAGCCAAGAACTTCTCCACTGTCAACTGTAAGTTTTTCTAAGGTAGAGATTGGTGTGCTCAAAGGTTTGCAATTCTCCAATCCCACTCTCTTTAGAACATCAGCTGTATATTTCTCTTGTGAAAGAAGTATGCCATCTTTAATTTGCTTTACCTCCATGCCAAGAAAATAGTGAAGATCACCTAGATCCTTGAGAGCAAATTCAAGTTTTAAATCCTTAAGAAAACAAGCAATGGCCTGTTGACATGAACTAGCAACAATTATATCATCAACATAAACAAGCACAAAAATAATGATATTGCCTTTGCTATAAAAGAACAAGGATGTATCTGCCTTGGATGATGTAAACCCAAGATGTTGTAGCTGCATGCTCAACCTAGAATACCATGCTCTTGGAGCCTGCTTTAGACCATATGCGGCTTTATCCAACTTACATACATAGTGTGGTGTGCTGTGATTTTTATAACCTGGTGGTTGCCGCATGAACACTTCTTCCTCAAGAACACCATGAAGAAACGCGTTCTGAACATCTAGTTGTCCTAAGCTCCAACCTTTGGAAATAGCAATGCACAAAACAAGATGAATAGTAGTTGCTTTAACAACAGGGCTAAAGGTATCATTATAATTAATTCCAAACCTTTGCTTGAAACCCTTTGCAACCAACCTTGACTTGTACCTATCTATACTTCCATCAGATTTTCTTTTAATCTTGTATACCCACTTACAATCAATCAAATTAGCACCATGTTGCGGTGGTACTAGATGCCAAGTCTGATTTTTTATAAGTGCATTATATTCATTGTCAATTGCTTCCTTCCAATCCTTGTTAGCGAGAGCATCATGCAGATTAATAGGTTCACCGATAGTGGCAAGGAAAGCACGCTTAGTTGGATTATACTTTATTGTACCATCATTGTATTGTTTTTCCTTGACAATACCTGATCGAGACCTTGTGTGTCGACGAAGAGGTGCAGAAGGCGCAGAAGATCCTGTTGTTGCAACATTGCCCGCAGAAGATCCAGGCTGATGAGGCTCCTGATCCGAGGAAGATTGGGGTTGCTCCACATCCGACGCGCAACCATGATTGACTGGCGAGCCGGAAGCAACCGGCGGGTCCCGCGTTGGCGCGACGTTGTCAGCTGCTGGGCCCCCTGGAGACGTGGCAGCCGCGAACTCGCTACCCCCCGCGCCTCACCCGATGGGCGTCGTAGGGCGTGCGAGCGTCGGTTGGCGCGACGTGCCTGGACTGGTGGGGTCCGCCTGGTCTGTGGAGCTGTTGGCCACTAGGGTGCGCAGCAGCAGCGAAGCAGTATGGGATCTTGCACCGCCCAGCGCTGCAGTCTGCCGCGGATCCGTCTGGGATTGCGCGTTGTCAGCCGAATCAGCACTGGAGGCCGTGCCTGTTTTGTATGTGGTGCACATAAAATGATGACTGGAATCTGCACAAAAGGCATTAGAAACACAATTTTCTTCGGATTTTTGCACATGATCAAGATCAGTTAATTCAGCCCCGTGATCAGGAAGTGTAGCATAGTCTACTAGAAGTGCTATTTCTGCACGAAGCAAAGCTCCCGCATTGGGATGAAGTGTGGAAAAAGGAAATAGTGTCTCATCAAAGATAACATCACGAGAGATATAAATGTGTCTAATAGATATTTCAAGACACTTGTATCCTTTATGAAGGTTACTGTACCCAATAAAGACACATTGTGTGGAGCCAAACTCAAGCTTGTGACGATTGTATGGACGTAAATTGGGATAAGAAGCACACTCAATTTTTTTGAGGTAATTGTAATCTGGCTTTTGATGATACAAGCGTTCCAAAGGAGTGGAGTTGATAATAACCTTACTGGGAAGGCCATTGATCAGATATGTAGCTGTGATAAAAGCCTCGTCCCAATACTTTAGGGGCATGGATGCATGAGCTAAAAGAGAGAGACCAACTTCAATGATATGACAGTGTTTGCGCTCAGCAGAGCCATTCTGCTGATGAGCATGAGGGCAAGACACATAGTGGGTAATCCCAATGCTACGAAAAAAGGAGTTAAGTTTCTCATACTCCCCTCCCCAGTCACTTTGGACTGATAAATTTTTTCTGTCGAAGTGTCTCTCAAACAAGTTTCTGAAATTCTTGGAAGATGGAAAAGACTTCAGATTTATACTTAAGCAAATAAATCCATGTAAACTTGCTGTAATCATCAATGAAACTAACATAGTATTTTTCTGCCAAAAGAATCTCTAGCATGAGACACACTAGTGGACTTAGGATAAGGAAGCTGATGGCTCTTGGCACATTGACAGGCTTCACAAACGGACTCACTATTTGAACTATGTGACAAAAGAAGATTGTCTTTATTGCCTACTTGCCTAACTATGACTGATGAGGGATGTCCTAATCTTTGATGCCACCATGCCAAAGAGGGCATGATGACGGAGTAGACGTGACGATGCTTGAGGCTAAGTGCTCCCGATGAGATGGGATAGATTCCTCCAATGCATCTACCGTGGTAGAGAAGTGCCCTCGTTGCCCGATCCTTGATGAAAAAAATAACGAGGGTGAGTTTCAAAGAAGACATTGTTATCAGTGGCTAAATGAGACATAGAGGCAAGATTTTTGTCAGCTTGTGGAACATGGAGAAAATCCCTAAGAACTAGATCATGTTGATGATCAGGGGAATTAAGTGAAGCTTGAGCAATATGACAAATATCCATACCTCTGCCGCTAGCGGTGTGGATCTGGTCGCTGCTGTGATAAGTCTCGCGAAGGGCAAGTTGCTCTAGCTCATTGGTGACATGGTCCGTAGCACCAGAG
Organism: Triticum dicoccoides; assembly: GCF_002162155.2. Lineage (NCBI taxonomy): Eukaryota > Viridiplantae > Streptophyta > Magnoliopsida > Poales > Poaceae > Triticum > Triticum dicoccoides. Next base: position 38,630 of record NW_021308684.1, read on the forward strand.
TCGACGTACCAGACGCCATCTCCTCCTTGCTCGCGTATAGCGGCTGCAACCAAACGAGCACCCGGGACAAAATTTTCATCAAACCGATGCCAGCAATCAATGACCTCATGACCGGCCTTCTTGCAGAATTGACAATGAGGGCGGCCACGTGATGAAGAGTTGCGGCGGCCATTGTTGGAGTTGAAGATGCCACCCCCGTTGTTGGTGCCGTAGCCGCCACCCTCGTTGTTGTTGCCGTAGCCACCACTAGAGCGGGCACCATCGCTCGAAGAAGCGGCACGTCCGTGGCCACCACCACGGTTGGCGCCCTGGTCCCCACGGCCATGGCTGCGACCCACCATGGAGGAGGGTGAGGTGTGCATCAAAGCTGAGCAGCTGGCTATGCAGCTCCGGAACCGTGAGGGGTTCCACCCATGCAGCAAGAGCAGAGACGACTGGATTGTAATCCATGTCGAGGCCAGCAATGATCTTGGAGACGATCTCCGGATTGGAGAGCGCTGCAGCGGTGCACGCAACTTCATCGGTGAGGCTCTTGATTTTGCCAAGGTACTCTGCCATGGCCATGTTACCTTTTTAATTTTAGGTTGGTGAGCTCGATGCGGGTGTTGATCGCCTGTGCTTGGCTCTAAGCAGTGAACATGTTGTTGATGGAGCGCCACACCTCGGCCTGCTTCTGGAGCGTGGCGACCTATGAAAGGATCTCGCGGGAAAAGGAACCCATCAAGTACCCTTGAAGTTGTTGCTGCTATGCATACCAGAGAGTTCGTGCAAAGTTGATGAATTGCTCTTCTTTGCTGTCCTTGGTGATGGTGAGAGTGGCCGGCGGTGGCGGGCTCTTCTCGTCGAGGTAGTGCTCCATCTGAGCACCCTTGATCTGTGGCAGCACGATGACTTTCCATAGCAGTGAGTTCCCCCTTGTCAGCTTCTCCCGTGGTGGCGATCCGTGGAAGGTATGGGTGGCTGTAGATGAGGAGGCAAAGGTGGAGGAGGAGGTGGTGGTGATCGCGCCCATGGTGCTGGGCGACATGGCGGCGGAGGTGGTAGACATGATCTCTGTCGCAAAGGTAGCTAGATGCGATCTCTTTGAATCTAATGAGGAGGAGGCTCTGTTACCATGTGAAAGTATTTGGGAAGCGTAGAACCCTTTGTCTCGGGCGGCATTGTATATATTGGGCAAAAGCCTTGGTACACAAGTTACCGAGAGAAATCAGAGAGATAGACCAAACAGGTCGTTACAGAGAGATACGGGAGAATAAGAGATAGAATTGAGACACCGGTGGGGTGTCTCCAGCAGGCGCTTCAAAGGGGAAGGAAAAGTAAACTACCAGTTTGGGCGGCAGTGGAGGCGGTGCTGTGGGGTCCGGTGGCAATGTAACAACCTTAAAGAGTGGTGCGTGTGCGTCGTGACCGTGGCTACGGTGCCTCGTTGCAGCAATCACCTCCATTACCAGTTTGGCCGGCGGAGGGTAGGGGAAGTTGAGCTTTGCCTTTGTGCCCTTCGTCTCCCTAGCCGCGAGGTCGTAGGCGCACACGGCGACCTCAGGGGACTGGTACGTCCCCAGCCACAACAATGTCTTTGTCACCGGGTGCTTCATAACTGCGGCGAACTTGCCATCCCCCTTCTTTCTCACCCGAGTTAACCTGCTGTTCTCACCCGCTGCTGCGGCTGCCATGGCCTATACCACAGTCGAACGGAGGTGGATGCGCTTTGAGGTGGATGCCTGATGTGTGCAAGAAGATGGGGTTTAACAGCGGGTCTTGCGCAGCCCAGCCTCCGGCATCAAGCCGTGCATCGCGTACATACATTTCAGCCTCACTGGAATCACGCCGCCCCACCATGAACAGAGAGTGGTTATTAACACTGACAAAAAATATATATCATGGCGTGCACGTATAGAACCGCCTTACAACTTGCATTGTTCCTTTTCACTTTTGTTTGGTTGTATTTCTCCTAGCTTATACTGTTATACACGCACTGCTTTCCAGCTCCGCCGTTTCTATTATCAGGAGACTAGTTTCTTGCTGATTAACACGATCACCACCCAAAAGCAAAGGTTATTAACACGACAAAACATATATGCCATGGCGTGTACGTGAAGGGATCAAGTACACTACTAGTCTAGTACAGCTTGCATTGCTGATTTTAGTGATTTCGCGCGCGTCCTCGGCCGAAAAGCGCCGGATACGGGCACGTTACACGTCAGCCTAGCTTATCATCTGATGCACCATGTGGGATGAGACCTAGATTACGTGTGATTAGCTGGTGTGAACCACACTTTTCTGCTGCTTATACATATATTTGTGTGAAGTTTGTCTTTTCCTAAACGAAGGTTGTCTTTTCTTCTAATGCATTTCTTTCCGACGTGGTTAAGCATCATTGTTAAGTTAATACGACGAAACATGGAACAGTGGCGTTTAGCGGGAGCCAAAGCTATAGAGACCCCATTCGGTGATTTAGATGCGAGATAAATATTTTTACCCCTTTTGTTTTTCTCTTTTTCCTTTAGTCCCGTGTTGCTCTTATCTTAGTCTTTGATCTTTTGTTCAACTCTTATCCTGTCTGCTCTCTGCTAAATCTATTGAAGCCAGCCAAGCTGGACCTTTCAAAAAAATCATTGTTAAGTTAGGATTTAACGGTTAAAGGAATTTTCAAAATAAATTGAATTATTTTTTCTGATAAAAACACATCTCAAGTCAGATTTTTAGATTAATATTCTGTATTTCTATTTTTATCATCCCCATAAACTTATCTCCAAAATATATGTCTTGTAGCATTGTAGACCTTTTCAAGAAAAATATCTTTAGGGTATCTTCAATGCTATCCCCTAAAACAGAAATGGTATCCTTCCACGACATTAATTTGAACAAACCAGCCCATCACTTAAACCAGACCAATTTCAAGACATTTTTAACATATTTCATTTCACAAAAGTGTACATGACATTTTTAACATAAAATGTTAACCTAGTCCAAATCTTCGCCAATTGTGGAAGCGTCCATTTTCCATGTCCTGTCTTCCTCAGGTCCGACATCTTTGCCAGGCCTGAGCTGCACGAAGTTAAGCTGCGGGTCACCGGCGTGGAAGATTAAGACATGGGACACGGATATGCCCACATGGAACGCGTACGCCTCCGTCTCCTATGTCCTACTCTTCCTTGTCGAATTCCGCCGCTTTGACGTAGCTATCCCCTGAAACAGAAATGGTATACATCCACGACAGTAATAAAGGAGCCGGACATCCAACCCTATCCATCAAAAGTCCGGACACATTTTAAACGATATTTGAACAAACCAGGCGATCAGTTAAACCAGACCAATTTCAAGACGTTTTCAACATATTTCATATAACAAAAGTGTACATGACATTTTTTTAACATAAAATGTTATCCTAGTCCAAATCTTCGCCAGTTATGGAGGCGTCCGTGTTCCATGTCCTGTCTTCCTTAGGTCCAACATCTTTGCCAGGCCTGAGCTCCATGAAGTTAAGCTGCGGGTCACCAGCGAGGAAGAGTAAGACATGGGACACAGATATGCCCACATGGAAAGCGGACGCCTCCGTCTGCCATGTCCTACTCTTCCTTGTCGAATTTCGCCGCTTGGACATAGCTAGCCGATGTGAGGTTCATGATAGACGTGGACGAGCTAGACTCGTGGTCGTTGTGGCCCGATGTGAATTGCGGGTGATGCGGAGCTGCCGATGTTCCCGTTCATGATCGCGTAAGCTACCATGCCAGCATCCACCATGATTGCGTTGCGGCAAACGCAAGCGCTGCGCGTGGTCTCGTATAACGCTCCCTTCTCGTCGACAAAGTTAAGCTACTCCGAGGCCATGGCCGCCGTGGTCGTGAACTCATTGTAGATTTGCTCCTCAACCAGCCAGTGATGCGCGAGGAAGGCGAGGTAGTAGCCTTGCTTCTCCCATGCTAGCCAAAACCCCGACACTGGCAGTGCCGCCTGCTTCTCCGTCATGACGACGTTGAAGTGCCTCAGCATGCATGCACCAGCGTGGGCGGTGGCGCCGGATCGTCGTCTCTCACCTTCGGCAAGCCAACTTCTGTCCGTCGTGCATGACAGTGCTGCTAGTTGGCCGCAAGGCTGACAAACTCGTGCTTCTGCTCTGCCAAGAGGTTCTCCCACTTTTCTCTAGAGCTCGCCGTGGTAGATGTGGTGCATGGAGGAGGAACGAAAATGGACGTGGTGTGGTGTGGTGCGGAACATGCTGTGCGCGACCACATATAAATAGCAGACACCGACTAAACCAAACATTGAGTTATTTCAGTGCAGGCACCAAAGTGGGTTCCTCATCTATCGCTCCTTTTTAATGTCGATAGGCAGACAGACGGGGAGCCGGCTTCAATGCGGTAGAGAGTTGTCTCGTCACCCCATCCGGTCACTGATACACCCCAAACGCATCTACTTTTCCAACCACTTTTGCTCTTGTTTTGGACTATAATTTGCATGATTTGAATGAAACTAACTGGACTGATGAGGTTTATAGCAGAATTGCCGTGGTGTTATTTTTGCATGGAAATAAAAGTTCTCGGATTGGGCTCAAACTTTACAGAGAATATTTTCAGAATATATAAAAAATATTGACAAAGAGAAATACTAGAGGGAGGCCACCAGGGCACCACAAGCCCAGGGGGTGTGCCCACCCCATAGGGCGCGCCTGGCAGGCTTGTGGGCCCCTGGCAGCTCCGGCAACCCTAACTCCAACTCCATAATTAAGTACCTATTCGTTCGAAAAATAGAGACATGGAATAATCGCATTTTACGATACGGAGCCGCTACCGCCATCTCCTGTTCTTCATCAAGAGGGATGATTTGGATGATGTCTTAGCCGTATCAACCTGCTTGGTAGGTCTCCTGCCGAGAAAAGACAAAGTGGCTTGAGCAAAAGTAAACAAAGTGTAAAGATGAAAAGTATAAGTTATCAATGTTAAATTACTGAAGTTACTATAGAATCACTCCAAAAATCACCATACAGTGATGATGAAACTAAAAAGAAAAAGGAAAGACAATGAGAGCTCACCTGTGTGAATATTGCTTCTACTGAGTGAGGGGTGGAATACTTCCACTGGTGCCCTTATCGGTGAACCGAATCCCAAGCTCTTGTACGACAATGATCTTGATATGGTAATCCATTTCAGCTTCCGATAGTATGGCAAAGTAAACTGGTGCAACTGGTGGTGGCAGAGAAGATACCTTGAATTTCTTGCATCTTGTGTAAGTCTTATCCAAAGCCTTCACAAGAGAAGCGCCATATCCCTTGAAGGAAGATTCTGTGCCCACCTAAACCTGCTTGTCTGCCATATCTGGCTGGCTAAGCATGCATTCCCTTCCATCAACTGATGCCGTGCAAGAAGGTTCACTAAGCATAATTTGCGTCTCGCGAACATGTTCATTCCTCACACTTATTGGCGTGCCTTCATCATTTGCTGCTCCGCTGGACAACACATCTGCATTTAGTGTAGCACTGTCCTGGACGTCTAAATAGGCTGCCCTACTGCCTGAAGAATCATAGGGTCCTTCTTGAGCACAAAAAACAATTCGATAATCTCCATCATCATCGGAATAGCCATCGTTATCGTCACCGTAGTCGTGGCTCTTATCGTTGGTATATGACTCATGAACAAGTTGTTTGCCAGGAAGCGAGCTGAAAGAAGCCATGTTTCTATCTGTAGGGGACTTCAACTTCATCAAAGAAGCTAGTACCTCCTGAATCGCTGCATCTCCTTCGCGTTTCCTTTTCATTGTGCCCTATCACGTACAAGAGGAGGAATACAGTTAAAAATGTCCCACAATTTTTTTAAAATATAGAAATACCAGAGGGCATAGTAAACTTCATAATGAAAGTATAGAAACATCACATGAAAAATCGTACCACCCCTTTCAAAGGTACATGATGAAAAATACCCAGAAACAACTTTGTGAAATTTGCTACAACAACATGGTAATTCAAATACAATGCACATCGTAATTTATACACAACAGTCCTGTAAAAAAACAATTTGACAGTCATAGTCATGAACAAAATTTACTTATGGAATATCAATGAAAATGTGCTAAATTATCAATGAGAAAAAAAGGAAGGGTAAATAATAGTACAACACACATCGGTTGGTAGACTTGCTAATACTGGACAAGAGTTTATATACATCAAACAAGGCAATACTACAAAATAGTGATGGTAATTATGCAAAGTACAGACCATAGCCATGAAACAAAAGTGCAGAAACACATCGTGAATACATAGCAACAAAAGTACTGCAGTGATGTGCGTTGCTAAAAAAATCAAATTAATTGTTGACATGAACAATTATTAAGAGACTAGTAATTTTTCTACAGCAGGCATGCACATTTCCAAAGGAGAAATATGCTAACTACTATATATCCGACGAGTTGAGAAAACAGATCCCAGAGCTTACAGACCTTGGTACATTCAAATAGCAATCACGGTAAAATAAAATAAAACTAGTATGGTGAAACTGAGCACCATCTAGAGTTAATGGAAAACTGAACTGACAAATGGTCTACAATTGTCAGGCTACAAACCTGATTAATAAGATGCAGTACGACTGATAACTATAATACATGAAATATGGGGATAACTAGCAGTGGATAAATTACTGCACATAATGTGAGCAAAATATGTGTCCAAATTAAACTAAGCCATAGTAACAACTCAAGGGCATGCCTGATAACTGAGGTGAAAAAAGAGTGATAACTACAAAGTGCATCCATCAGCCAATTTCAATCCAGCGCCATAAAAGTTTGTGCTGAGACGATACAAATTTCAATTCCAATGTGATACAGGGGCGAAAATCATGCTGATCAAATACAAACATGCAGCAAATCTAGCAAATAAAACACCCAAAACACTCAATAAACTTCAATCCCAATAAACTAGTATCAACAAACCAACTACGAATTGATGATATAGTAGCGACAGAAGTCTCGATATCCGCCGATTTCAAACCCATCCAAAAATTTCTGCGAATCGTTTGTTGATTTCGGCGATTAGGGGAAATATTTTAGCGCCATTGGGAAGAAAATCAGAGAGCGGGGGGAGGGAGGATTGCAGGCCCACCGAACACTCGCCGCCGTCCGCCGCGAAAGCAGGCACCTGTGCTGGATTCAAAACCGTCGCCTTCTTCCTTCACAAAAATAAACATACTTAAGTCTGTGGTTCGCTTGATACAAATCTAGAAATATAATATAAGCAAAAAGGCTGAAGTGGCCCATTGCCCAATTTAGATGCAGCAAGTGACTAAAAAGAAAGCAGTACAGTCTAAGCCTTAAGCTTGACAACGACAACGACAGCGGCGCAAGAGCAAAAAACAACCACAGAAGCTTACACATATCACGAGGCTTGCACACAGTTTCTCTCCAGAAATGACACCACCGCTATACAGATCAGCACATGAAGGGAAGCAAAGCGGAAACCAAAATCCATCAGCCACAGGATGAAACTAGTACTATGTGCGCTCCACGACCGGTACCACGAAAATCCTAATAAAAGTTCAAGAGGCGACGGACAGTCAAAGCGGCCGGCGAAATAATTTTGGCGCCGCAGATCAGATCCCCGGCAACATACGTCAGGGTGGAGCCGCCTGCCGTACCTTCGTGAACTCACGGACCCAGGCACGCACGGCCATGCCTCAGATCTGCCCCGGGCCAGAGCACAGCGGACCAAACGACCCGCGGGCTGCCGCTAAGCAAACGAATCTATATCTCCGTTCTCCGACCACATTTCCGTTAAATAAAAGGTGATTATCAAGGAGCCGGGGGAGGATTTAGCAAACCTTGGGGTCAGGGTCGAATCGCGGTGAGGAGTGGACCATGCCGGTTGCTCTCTCCGCCTGCAGTGAGCAAACGCACGCTTGGTCGGTCGGCTGGCGTTAGACGGTGAAGCAGTCACAGGTTTGCCCGGCTGCACAGGTAGATGGAGAGGTGAGTCGAGGGCCAACTGTGGAGGCGGAGGGATGGGGAGAGCCAAAGAGAACAACGACGAGACGGAAAAGAACGCGAGGTGTCGTTGCAGGCTGGCTGTGAGTGGAGGAACTCTTCGTGGGGGCTGGCACTATATATATGCTCGGGCCGGACCTATCTTTGGAATTCTGCGCCCATGATGATAGATCCGACAGTGAAGAAGGGCCGGGTTGATAGGAAACGAGCCTAGGGTTGAAATGCGAATGATAGGCAGGTGGTTGAAATTTGAAGACCGGAAGGGCGGGGCGGGAGAAATTGTTCCAATTTTTTTTGTTTAAGTTGTATTTTGTCCAAAAGTTTCTTTTTTGAGCTGTATTTGGTCCAAAAGTGAAGGTTTCAATTCACCAAAAAATTCAAAATAACTATTATATTTAGCTGGGTTCCAGCTGCACGTTGCCATGAAATGTGAGGTCGTCTATGTCACCCTTTTCTGAAATAGCGATTCCGAAACAGACATTAAGTGAAAGACCTTTAGATGCGAGTCATACTAGAATGGACTACATTAGCAATCATTCCCTGGAATAACCCAATTGGACGATACCTACCATCACTAGTAATTTCATGATGCAACAAGCTCATGTACATGGAAGAAAATAAGGATATACTATATGACATCCATACTACAAATCCAAGAGATAAGTACTACAACACAAAGCCCCAAATATTATTATAAAAATATTTCATGTTAAGAAAATTAATAACTTTTTACATTAAATATGGTCGTGCAATGATTGCTGCTCTACATTTTTTCAGATTATTCTTATTGAATTAAATTAATATACAGATATTATCAGCCATGAGTTACTATAGTTTTCTAATACTGTTAAGAGCGATCGATATACCAGAATTCAAGGCCGCGATCACCCGAGATATCTTGATAGAGATCAATGTTCATGCCCCCCTCGAGACAAAAACTACTGAAGCCGTCAAGGATTTGATTGCCAGTGGCCATTTTAGTTCAGTTCTAAAGGTTAAAACAAACTTTGTTCATGATATACTACAACAACTGTGCACTTGGATGACATCAGAGTATGGACTTTGATGATTTTTCAGCATCCTTCTATCCTTGATCCCGATTTCCTGAATTTGGAATCTGCATATTTTATACTTCTTCTCTTTGCACTAAAAATTGTAAAAACACCGATGATTAAGCAATATTTTCTCTCTTCACCTCAAAACAATTATCTCAAACGCCACACCAAACAACATATTGATTAACTAATGGGGTAAACTGATTACATGATTTCTACTCAAAATGCATTATGGTAACATAAGAAAAGAGTGCACCCCACACCGAAACAGAACACACGACAAGAGTGAAAAGATTACGTGACTAGTAAAAACAATCAACATGATAATAAACAACACCATAGTAAAACCATTACATGGCAGTGACACACGAGAATAACAATGAAAATACATTTGCAAATAAAACTTATATGATAGATAGATTCAGATTGCCTCTGGATTATGATGGCGCACGACTATGGGGTCTCGGCGCATATTACGCACAGCCGAGGCTAAACAGCAGGAGAATCAGAGAAATACCATGGCTTGGCGAAATTGTCATCAGTCCCTTCTATTGGAGCACTAGGAGTGACGGGAACGACGAATAGCTTGGGTTTCTTGAACACCAGGTGGCAAGACAGAGCACCTAGGGGTTCCCTTGAGGAGCTTAAGCAGCTTTCGGCCTGCGCCACAATCTGCATCCGTCGGATCGGCTGTTGTGGATGTGGAGCAGGTGTGTGCGCCGGCTGCAGGCTGAGATGTGCTCATGCCGGAAGCGGCATGTGCAGGAACAGGTATGCAGGCACCTGTGGGGTGTCTTCGGCCTTGCGCTTCAAAGGGGAAGGGAAAGTAAACTACCGGCTGGGGCGACGGTGGAGGCGGTGAAGTGGGGTCTGGTGGCAACGTAACGGCCTGAAAGAGAAGTGCGTCGTGATCGTGGCTGCGGTGCCTCAGTGCAGATATCACCTCGCGTACGTACGTTTCAGCCTTACTGGAACCTCGCCGCCTCACCATGAATGGAGTGTGGTTCACTAGTAGAAAAAGGACCTAATATGAGACACATTAGTGCCGGTTTGATTTTGAGCCGGCACTAATGTGTCCAATAGTGCCGGTTCCAACGGCTAGCCGGCCATTCTCATTAGTACCGGTTCGTGGCGAACCTTTAGTACCGGTTCGTGGCACGAACCGGTACTAAAGAGAGTGGTGGCAGGGTGTTGTCAGTCTGGGGCCCCTCTAGCACCTTTAGTACCGGTTCGTGGCACGAACCGGTACTAAACGTCGACCTACATAAACCCTTCTTCCACCCGAGCCACTCTGTTCTTCCCCTTTCCCCTCACTTCCTCTGTTCTTTCCCTCTCTTCCTCAAGCTCCTCATAAATTTTGCCCAAAATTTGTCAAGATTTGAAGGCCCCCATCCATTCAAATGATCACAAAGGTTAGCAACTTTGTCCTTTCAACTCTCATTGCTAGATTAGCTCTTGCAATGCTTTGTATAGTGATTAATTTGGGAGGAATTATATTTTCTAGTATTTGATTTATATGCAATTTGAGGTCAAAAATAGCACTTAGTTTGCATATGTAGGTGCGGTTTACTTAGTGCCTTCTAAATCTCCGTCGTAACCACCGTCGATCGCCCGCACCGTCCCGTCGCCGGCACCACCTTGTGGTGAGGCTCTTGTTCATGAATGTTTTACATTACCGAATTGATGTTTGTGTGATTTGGATATATAGTTACTCGTATAATTATCTTACCCATACGTTGTTTGTTATACATAGTGCCATGGTTTTGATATCTGTCCCCGTCGGCCCTCGTCCTTGTTATGATTCGGATGTGGTATATTCTCATTTAAAACTAGTTGTTGCATTTCGTGTTTATGAAAAATTATGCCCATCAAGTTGACACAGATATTTTTATCTAGGAGGTATGTGAACCGGAAATTCCATCCGACCCTATTGTCGAGAGGTTAAATTTAGTTGAAAGAGAAAACGAGTATTTGAAAGAAAAATTGAAAAGAATTGAGGGGGAGAAGATGGAATTGGAGTTGCATGTTGCCGATGTCGTCGATGATCACAAGATCAAGATGGAGAAAATGAGGTTGAAGATTAGAAAGATTAGAAAATATGCCATTGATAGTGTGGCTTGGTATCATTATGCTGTTGGATCAATTGTTACCTTAGTTGCGATCTTCATCGCATTTGTTGTTGCATTTAAATTCTTTAGCTAGAGAGTTATTTGTATGTTGCATTTAATTAAGTGTTGTCTATGAACTTTATGTATGAACTTTATGTATGAACTTGTATTAATTTGGTCTATTCGGTGTTGTGTAATGAAGATGAGCCGACAATGGATGTATGATGACAGATGCTCTCCCGAGTTCATTAATGGCGTGCATACTTTTCTGCTTGCCGCTGAGGCAAACAAGCGGGCTGATGGTTTTATGCCTTGTCCATGTGTTGGCTGTAAGAATGGTCACAGTTACTCTACATCAAGAACCATTCACGTCCACCTATTTGAGTCCGGTTTCATGCCCCACTATAATGTTTGGACCAAGCATGGAGAAATAGGGGTTATGATGGAAGACAATGAAGAAGAAGAGGACGACGACGGCTATCCTGGCCATGGGTTCCCTGAATACGATGATACAACAATGGGGGAAGAAGCTGAGCCGGCAATGCAGAAAGAAGCTAAAGAAGAGGCATCAGATGAGCCCGCTGATGATCTAGGTCGGGCCATTGCCGATGCAAAAAGAAACTGTGCAGGTGATCTGGAGAGGACGAAGTTGCAGCGCATGTTAGAGGATCACAAGAAATTGTTGTACCTGAATTGCGAAGCTGACAAAAAAAAGTTGGGCACCACACTTGAATTGCTGCAATGGAAGGCAGAGAATGGTGTATCTGACAAGGGATTTGGAAAGTTGCTGGTAATGATAAAGAATATGCTTCCAAAGGACAACGAATTGCCCGAGAGTACGTATGAAGCAAAGAAGGTTGTCTGCCCTCTAGGGTTAGAGGTGCAAAAGATACATGCATGCCCTAATGACTGCATCCTCTACCGCGGTGAGTACGAGGATTTGAATGCTTGCCCGGTATGCGGTGCATTGCGTTATAAGATCAGTCGCGATGACCTTGGTGATGTCGAGGGTGAGCACCCCAGGAAGAAGATTCCTGCCAAGGTGATGTGGTATGCTCCTATAATACCACGGTTGAAACGTTTGTTCCAAAACAAAGGGCATGCGAAGGCGATGCGGTGGCACGCAGAAGACCGTAAGAAAGACGGAAAGTTGAGAGTACCCGCTGATGGTTCGTAGTGGAGAAATATCGAGAGAAAGTACTGGGAGGAGTTTGCAGGTGACCCAAGGAACGTATGGTTTGGTCTAAGCGCAGACGGCATTAATCCTTTTGGGGAGCAGAGCAGCAACCATAGCACGTGGCCTATGACTCTATGTTTGTATAACCTTCCTCCTTGGTTGTGCATGAAGCGGAAGTTCATTATGATGCCAGTGCTCATCCAAGGGTCTAAGCAACCCGGCAACGACATTGATGTGTACCTAAGGCCATTAGTTGAAGAACTCTTACAACTGTGGAATGGAACAGGTGTACGTGCGTGGGATGAGCACATGGGGGAAGAAATTGACCTAAAGGCGTTGCTGTTCGTGACCATCAATGATTGGCCTGCTCTCAGTAACCTTTCAGGACAGACAAACAAGGGATACCGCGGATCCACCCACTGTTTGGATGATACCGACAGTATATATTTTAATAGTTGCAAGAAGAATGTGTACCTGGGACATCGTCGATTTCTTCCGAGCAGGCATCCCGTAAGAAAGAAAGGCAAGCATTTCAAAGGTGAGGTGGATCACCGGACGAAGCCTCGCCACCGTACTGGTGCTGATGTACATGATATGGTCAAGGATTTGAAGGTAATCTTTGGAAAGGCTCCTGGCGGACAACCTGTTCCGAAGGACGCTGACGGACGCGCACCCATGTGGAAGAAGAAATCTATATTTTGGGACCTGCCATATTGGAAATACCTAGAGGTCCGCTCCGCAATCGACGTGATGCACGTGACGAAGAATCTTTGCGTGACCCTGCTTGGCTTTTTGGGCATGTATGGGAAGACAAAAGATACACCAGAGGCACGTGAGGACCAGCAATGTATGCATGGAAAAGACGACATACATCAGGGTCAGGCCAGCTATGCTCTTACCAAAGAAGAGAAGGAAATTTTCTTCGAATGCCTGCTTAGCATGAAGGTACCGTCTGGCTTCTCGTCGAATATAAAGGGAATAATAAATATGGCAGAGAAAAAGTTCTAGAACCTAAAGTCTCATGACTGCCACGTGATTATGACGCAACTCCTTCCGGTTGCATTGAGGGGGCTTCTACCGGAAAACGTTCGATTAGCCATTGTGAAACTATGTGCATTCCTCAATGCAATCTCTCAGAAGGTAATCGATCCATAAATCATACCAAGGTTACAGAATGATTTGGTGCAATGTCTTGTTAGTTTTGAGTTGGTGTTCTCACCATCCTTCTTCAACATCATGACGCACGTTCTAGTTCACCTTTGCGAAGAGATTAACATTTTGGGTCCTGTATTTCAACACAATATGTTCCCCTTTGAAAGGTTCATGGGAGTCTTGAAGAAATATGTTCATAACCGTGCTAGGCCAGAAGGAAGCATCTCGAAAGGCCATGAAAATGAGGAGGTCATTGAGTTTTGTAGTGACTTTATTCCTGACCTTAAGCCGATTGGTGTTCCTGAATCGCGGCATAAGGGCAGACTGGAAGGAAAAGGCACGCTAGGAGGACATCAAATAATATGTATGAACGGGCATTCTCTCACTGAAGCACACTACACAGTTCTACAGAATTCCGCCTAGGTGGCTCCGTATATGGAGGAACACAAGAATTTTCTATAATACAAACACTCGGAGAAACCTGACGACTGGATTACACGCGAACAAACGAGGACTTTCGTCGTTTGGTTGCAGAAACGTGCCCTGAATGATGGAGATATTCAAAATGACCTGTACTCGCTGTCCCAGTTACCATCTTCGAATATAATGACTTTCAAAGGGTACCAGATAAATGGGAATACATTTTACACGATCGCCCAAGATAAGAAGAGCACCAACCAAAATAGTGGTGTCCGCTTTGATACAACAACCAACACGGGAAAGGAAACATATTATGGTTACATAGAGGACATATGGGAACTTAACTATGGATCAGGTGATTTGAAGGTCCCTTTGTTTCAGTGCAAATGGGTCAATATGACACGAGGCGGGGTAACGGAAGACCCGCAGTACGGAATGACAACAGTGGATCTCAACAATCTTGCGTATGCAGACGAACCATTCGTCCTAGCCAATGATGTGGTGCAGGTTTTTTATGTGAAAGACATGTCTACCAGGCCGAGAAAAAGAAAAGATAAGGAAGCGAATGGATCATACGACGAGACAAAGCGCCACATAGTTCTTTCAGGAAAAAGAAACATCATGGGAGTGGATGACAAGACAAACATGTCAGAAGATTATGAAAAGTTTGATGAAATTGCTCCATTCACAGTGAATAATATTGACCCGAGCATCCAGTTAAATGATGAAGATTTTCCATGGCTACGGCGCAAAGGGACACACGAGAAGAAAAAGTTTCACACCCAAAGATCTGGGATGTGATCGGCTTCACTATCATCAATTTCTTCTATGTTTCACACCCAGGAGGGAATGTCAGTAATAGTTAGGGTAGTTAATTATGTGTTTTGTCATTTGAAATGCGAAGAAATTTTATGTGCAAACAAATTCTTTTCATGCATTTACTGATTTTTTTTCAGTTAAATGACCCTGAAATTGAAAAGCATTTGAAATGAACTCAGAAAAGGTTGATAGTTGGCATTCGAAATGGACAATCTTTTTCGAAGTATCAGGGTTTCCGACAAAAACTAAAATGTTACAAAGGCATTTCATTTTTTAAATAACCTAAGCATTATCAAATTGAATATAATGATAAAACACACTAATATTAAACATAAAAAAAAGAATCACTGAAAAAACTTTTTTCAAAGTTAAGTTATTCACAAACTAGTGATTCACACAAATTTCAAATAATTCAAAATTTAAACTATTCAAAATTGAAAACTACCGGCACTAACAGAAAGTTTGTAATTTTTTGTACCTAAAGCAAAAATATTCACAAAGAAACTCTAAATACAGCAAAAAACAACTCAAAAATAAGTAAAACAAAAATAAATAAAGCAAAAAAAATTAAGAAAATAAAAAAGCCCTCCTACTGGGCCAAAGCGGCCTGCATACGACTAGGAACACAACTTTTAGTTGGGCCAGGATGCAGGCCCGCAAAGGCCCAGTAGGCCCACAAGGCAGAAGAGGACAGGTAGGTCGAGTAGGCCTGCTTAGGAGAGGTGCTCGAGAGAGCTACCGCACTGGGGCTTATAAACCAGTGCGGTAGCCCCTCGGGTAGCGAGGTGCGACTAAACTTGCGCACCGCCTGGAGCCAGCATACCCCCTCTGTTTCTTCCCTCTGTTTCCTCCCTCCGTCGCGCCGCCCTGCCCCGATCGACGCTGTCCCCGTCGACGTCGCCGCCCCCGCCCCTCGTCGCCAACCCCGGCCGTCCCCGTCCCTCGTCGCCGCCCCCGTTGACGTTGCCGCCCCGGCCGTCCCCGTCCCCGTCGTCCCCGTCGTCCCCGGCCGTCGCCGCGCCCCGCCCCGCCCCGTCG
>NW_021308684.1:55718-59875 GCF_002162155.2 Triticum dicoccoides
AATATCTGAACAATACCGGAGAGGGTGATGAAAAGATATTCGATCTCGACGACCGAGCTGATGAAGTCATGAACTATGATTATGATGACACAGACAATGTTAGTGATGACACAGAAAATGCTGATATTCAAATAACAAAGACTTCCGGCGAGGTATATATTTATATAAGCATGCATCCTGGTGATCATCACATGTTTTTTTATTGAAGATATATTAACGAATCGATCTTTCTTCTTTCAGCCCTCCGGATCAAGAAAATCTACTTCTACAGACAGCAAGACAAAGCAAGGCCCGGGCAGATTGTTGAAGGATGGTGTAAAGTACCACATCGAATCCACCAAACTTAGTGGCGAACCCCTCACGCCTAAGAACGTTGCAGACAAGTGGACTCGTCAGTGCGGAGTTCTTGTGAAGGACAAACTCCCGATCTCCATTCAAGAATGGAAAGAGCCAAAGACTAAACGTCCAGGTGTTACTTGGGTCGATGCCAGAGCCAAAGAAGACCTGGTGAAATCTCTAATGGAACATTTCACCCTACCAGATCATTTCACTAAAGCAGATGTGGAGAAAGTCAATGCCGCTGCTCTTAAGAAGATGGCAATTGCATTCAACACCCACAAGAAAACTGTATGGGCCAACTACCTCGCTAATGAAAGGAAGACTCCAGATTTCAAGGGAACACTGGAGAAGCAAAGAGAACACTGGGACGATTTCGTGACCTTCAAGGATTCAGAATTATCTAAGGAACGGTCGATGAAAAACAAGGCAAATGCCGCAAGAAAGACGCAGTTCCATAGGCTGGGTCCAGGTGGCTACGCGGTGGGATTTCCTAAGTGGGATAAGTCTGAGCAAGAGATGGAGGGTGCAGGGGTCACTCCGATTACTAGGAGCTGACCCCCCAGGTGCAGAACTTGGTTCTATGCGCATGGGGGGGCATTGGACCCGAAG
Organism: Triticum dicoccoides; assembly: GCF_002162155.2. Classification (NCBI taxonomy): domain Eukaryota; kingdom Viridiplantae; phylum Streptophyta; class Magnoliopsida; order Poales; family Poaceae; genus Triticum; species Triticum dicoccoides. The sequence goes on from NW_021308684.1 coordinate 56,667, forward strand.
ACAGGCCTGGTTTCGAAGAAGGCAAGTCTAAAAGGAGCCGAACAAAAGATACTTGACGCAATAGAAGAAGCTCGAGCGGGGGTGTTCACGCCCAACAGAGAGAACGACGAGCTTACGCGCGCCCTGGGAAATCCTGAACACCTAGGAAGAACACGAGGCATGGGTGTTATTCCCTGGTATGAGGGCTTTTCGGACTAGAATGACGACTACAGGTCCCGTGCAAGAAAGAAGATGGAGGAGGAGAAGAAGAGGAAGCTGGAGGAGGAGCAGAGGAAGCAGGACGCAGAACGTCTTCAAGGCCTAGAAGCAAGGCACGCGGACCTGGCACTCAAATTCCAGCAGCAGCAGCAGCAGATCGACTCACTTAGCCAGGAAAGGGGGTCTTAGCAGCGACAACAGCAAGCGGATGATCGTCCATCATTGGATAGCACCGTCCCATCCATGCCGAGAAGCAGCATTGGTTCTGCCCCGGGTGACACACTGCTGGATACATACCCTGTGGATGACATCATAGAGAACACTAACTGTGAGCTACACTCCAAAATCAAGAACATATCCATGAAGGTGGCGGATGGCGTTGCTTTTCCAGTGACCCCCGAAGCAACCTACCATTGCATCCCGATTGCAGAGGGCTATGCTCGTGTCATGGTTGATGAAGTGGTGGACCCATATTCGGGGCTAATGCTTGACATTCCTGGAGGTGAAGATGAGCGCACACTAGGACAAGACATACATCGTATCATCCTATGGAGAAAGGATTGCATCATCTTTCGAAGTCCACCGACACCGCGTCGTCTGCCGACTCCTCGAAGTCCACCACCGAGTCAGCAGACTCCCGCTCCTCCCAGTCCACGAACGCATGAGACGACTCCTCCTCGAAGTCCGCCACCTCCTCCAAGTCCCCGAACGCGTGAGCTGACTCCTCCGGTTTCAAGTCCGGCACAACGTCATGCCACTTCTCCGGTTTCAAGTCCGGCACCGTGTCAGGCCACACCTCCTGCTTCAAGTCCGGCACATCGTCAGGCCACTTCTCCTGGTCCAACTCCACGTTAGCCGTCTTCGCCGTCTCAGCAATCGCAGAAGAGACATGTCGCAGCTTTGGTGCGTAGCGATACGAGTCGAGGTAGTTCAGGAAGTACAGGCGGAGACAAGCGTTATAAATATGGTCCAAGCCTTGCTCCTCTTCCTTAGAGGCCTTATGACATGACCGAGGAGCAAAACGCAGCCATAGTGCAGGCCCAAGTGGACGCCCATTTTGGACCAAAATCGGCACCGCCGCCAAAGGAGAAAGTGCCTGAGAAAACGATTGACCACTTCATTCATATGGCTAGAGCACCAGCTCCCAAGCGTGTTGACTCAGACTATGAGCGTCAAATCAGGAAGCTACATCGAGCACGACTACGGAAGGAAGCGAGCTCGAGCTCGAGCCAATAAGCAGCTGGCAAAAAATGCGGGAAAACCGTTCCCCAGCTGGGAGAACAGGCGGCGCAAGAGATGCCCCCGCTTGTTGTGCCAACAACACATGAGAGGAGTACGCGCGCCAAATATTATTGTGGGCAAACCATTAGCGTTCCCCAGCAGGGCGATGTGGTAATAACGGAGGAGCATATAATGCAGGCTGAAATGCTCAAGAACTCTGTTGGACAACTCCTCGAAATCGAGCCCATGTCTCCGCTTAAAGAATCGAAAATAAAATGGAAATATATCCGGGGCCAACCTTTGGTCCATCCAGACAAGGTCAAGGACCTCTCAACGAGAATGTATGAATTGCATCAATCGTACATGAACATGACCAAGATTTCCAATCGAGTGTCCCTCATGATGAATGTCAAGAAGGATCATTATTACCATGAGAAAGCTCTGTCCGTTGAGTATTCAGAACTATATCAGTTATTCAATCAAGACGCACTCGACAAGTCTATCGTCAGTTGCTATTGTCTGTAAGTGATTTTTTTTTGTAATTTAAGTCTCAAGCTAATTATGTAGTGATAATTTTGATCAATCATTATATGTAATTATCCTCACTATATTCTTTTCTGTGGTATTATATGCAGGATGAAGATGTATGAAATGAAAAAATCTGGACGCTATGGCATTGGGTTCATTGACCCAAATACCATTAATGAGGACATATGGAAGTATCCATTTTATCAAGCAGGTGTAGAGGAAAGCATGGTAGAGTTCTTGAAGCGCCTCAATAGCAATGAAGATATACTACTTCCTTACAACTTCCCGTGAGTCACACTGTCTTGTACTACAAATTCTGTTTTTGCTTACTACTAGCTAGGTAGATGTTAATAATTAAGTGTATACGGTTTACGGTAGTTGATTAATTTTATGCACATGCCCGCTTATTTAAGACATGCAAACGTGTGCGCATACAGTTGGCATTGGGTCTTGATAGACATTAAAGTTGAGGAAGGAAAAGTTGAATTACTGGACTCGCTAACTAAAGAAGAAAGTGACTTCACCATCGTGAAGGGGATAGTCAACAGGTAATTTCAATCATTATTAACTATATATATCTCGGCCTATTATTAGTTTGTCATTTTCTGATATGAACTAGTTAATAACCCCTTTATTAATTTTCTTTGCTGGCGGGCAGGGCATGGGCAAAGTTCATCGCGGTGACTCCAGGCGAATGGAAACAAAAGTTGTTTTGGCATCGACAAAAGGTAAGTAATTAAGTAGTACTAGCTAGCTACCATCTCTTTAATTCTTGTTTCAATATCATTAATTAATTATCATGCTTGATTAATCATTATCTGATTCAATTCCATTCTTGTAAAGGCCCTGAAGCAGGCGTCGGGGAATAATCTGTGTGCATTCTATGTTTGCGAGAACATTCGCATGATGACGTCCGAAAGGAGCAGATCCGATAGCAGGACTGGGTACGTTTGTCAGAACACTATTCACACCATTATTGATATCTAGTCACACAACTAACACACATGCATATTGATCTCCTTCTTAACAGTTCAGAGAGGTGCAGGATAAGCTCCTACCGTCGGACCACATACTAGCATTTCAAGAGGAAATGGCCGGATTTTTGCTTGACCAGGTCATAAATCCCGAAGGAGAATACTATTACCCGCTACCGCCCCCATGAACCACTTGTCATCGTGCTCCGGAGGCACCAAGGCAACATATGTAGGAGAAATTGTATATGTATACATGTGTATGTGTGAATAATGGTGTTGGTTGTGAGT
>NW_021308684.1:60027-67970 GCF_002162155.2 Triticum dicoccoides
TCACTGTTCAAAAAATCTTCCGATTCAGCGATTAATCTTCCGATTTTATCACTAATTGGGGGGTGATCGATAAGATTATGCCTTATCTTCACTGTTTATCTTTTGGACCGATTTATCGCTCTGACAAGCGATTTATCGGGAATCTATCGATTAATCAGAACTATTCATAGCAGTATGTTTGAAAAACTATGTTTACTTATGTTTTGTGGACCATGTTATGCAATATGTACTGTTGTCCTATTTTCTTTGTCATTATACAATGATTCAAAGGCTAGGAATCATGGTTGTTTTGATGTTGAATATAGCGTATTTTAGTGTCGGGAACCTGATATTTGAAAAAATATATCCGATTAATAGTCGACCGATAAAATCGATTAATCGGCCCATTTCCGATTAATCTCTAATCCCTAGCTTACCGAGACGATAACGATAAGCGATATCCTCAACATTGATTTATATATACGCGATTTTATACGTACGAGAAAATCTATTTATATGTATGCATAACGTGTACAATTTGTAGTATCGTGAAATACCAGCAAACAAAAAAAATGTAATAGAAAATAAGAAAAAAAACACCCAAACATTTAGTACCGGTTGGTGTTACCAACCGATACTAAAGCCCCTACGTGCACCTGGGCCTGGCTCGTGCCACGTGTTCGCACTTTAGCGCCGGTTCGTGACAAACCGGTACTAAAGGGGGGGACCTTTAGTCCCCACTCTTTAGTGCCGGTTGTAGAACCGGCACTAAAGGCCGTTACGAACCGGCACTAAAGGCCGGTTCTGCACTAATGGTTATTAACACTGACAAAAAAAATATATCATGGCGTGCACGTATAGAACCGCCTTGCAGCTTGCATTGTTCCTTTTCACTTTTGTTTGGTTGTATTTCTCCTAGCTTATACTAATATACACGCACTACTTTCTCGCTGATTAACACGACAAAAGATATATGCGATGGCCTGTACGGAAAGGGGTCAAGCACATTAGTACAGCTTTCATTGCTGATTTTACTATGACGCGTCCTCGGTCGGAAAGCGCCGCATACGTGCACCAAATTGGACAGCCAAGCTATCATCTGATGCACCAGATTGGACAGAGACCTAGATTACGTGCGCTTAGCTGATGTGAACCACACTTTTCTGCTGCTTATACATGTATTGTGTGAAGTTTGTCTTTTGTTAAACGGACGTTGTCTTTTCTTCTAATGATTTCTTTCCAACGTGGTTAAGCATCAATGTTAAGTTAGAAATTTAAGTGTCTACGGAATTTTCAAAATAAATTAAATTATATTTTCTGTTAAAAACACATCTCAAGTCAGATTGTTAGATTCACCCTAAAAAAAAGTCAGATTGTTAGATTAATATTAGATATTTCTATTTTTAACATTTCCATAAATATATCTTCAGAAAGTCTTGTAGCATTGTAGAATTTTTCTAGAAAAAAGGCTTTCGGGTATCGTCAACGCTATCCCCTAAAACGGACCTAGTATCCAACCACGATAGTGATACAGGAGCCAGCCATCTAACCCTATCCATCAAACATCTAGTCACATTTTAAATAGTATTTGAACAAACCGGCCGATCATTTAAACCGGACCAATTTCATGACATTTTCAACATATTTCATTTAACAGAAGTGTACATGACATTTTTTAATATAAAATGTTAACTTAGTCGAAATCTTCGCCAGCCGTGAAGGCGTCCATGTTCCATGTCCTTTCTTCCCCATGTCCGGCATCTTGGCCGGTCCTGAGCTCCGGGAAGTGAAGCTACTAGTAGCCGGTGAGGAAGGATAAAACATGGGCCACGGACATGCCCGCAAGGACATGGGCGTGTCCGTCTCCCATGTGCTATTCCTCTTTGTCGAATTCCACCGCTTGGACATTGCCGGTCGATGTAAGGTGCACCATAGATGTGGACGGGCCGGACTCGCGGTCGTTGTGGCTCGATGGGAACCGTGGGTGATGCGGAGCTGCCGCTGTTTCCGTTCGCAATTGCGTTGCAGTCGGCTTGAGCACTGCATGTGGTTTCGTAAAGGTATCAAGTACACTAAGACTGCTTGCATTGCTGATTTTACTGCTTTCGTCGCTTTGCCGTTTCTGTTCTCGCGCGGATGCATGCGTCTCCTCGGCCAAGCACGCGCTCGTACCTAAAAGGCGCCGGATACAGGCACGTTACACGCCAGTCTAGCTTATCGTCTGATGCCCCAGATGGGATGATCAGACCTAGATTACGTGTGCTTAGCTGATGGAAATCACACTTTTCTGCTGCTTATACATATATAGTGTGAAGTTTGTCTTTTCTTAAACGAATGTTGTCTTTTCTTCCATTGCATTTCTTTCCAACCTGGTTAAGCATCATTGCTAAGTTAGGAATTTAACGGTTTAAGTAATTTTCAAAATAAATTAAATTATTTTTTCTGATAAAAAATCTCAAGTCAGATTGTCAGATTAATATTCAGTATTTCTAATTTTTATCATTTCCGTAAGGGTATCTCCAAAAAGTCTTATAGCATTCTAGAGTTTTTCAAGAAAAAAGGCTTTAGGGTATCTTCAACGCTATCCCCTAAAACGGACATAGTATCTGTGCACGGACAGTGATAGTGGAGTTGGCCATTCAACCCTATCCATCAAACATCCGTACACCGTACACACTTTAAACGGTATTTGAACAAACCAGATGATCATTTAAACCGGTCTAAATTCATGACATTTTTTGCATATTTCATTTTAGAAAGTGTACATGACATTTTTTAACATAAAATGTCAATCTAGTCTAAATCTTCGCCAGCCGTGGAGGCGTCCTTGTTCCATGTCCTGTCTTCCCCATGTCCGGCATCTTTGCCGGGCCTGAGCTCCCCGAAGTGAAGCTGTGGCTCGCCGGCGATGAAGAGTAAGAAATGCGACACAGGCATGCTCACATGGGATACGGATGCCTTCGCCTCCCATATCCTACTCTTCTTTGTCGAATTCTGTTGCTTGGATGTCACTGGTCAATGTGAGATCCAAGATGGACGTGGAAAGGTCCAGACTCGTTGTCGTTGTGGCCCGATGGGAACCGCGGGTGACGCGGAGCTGTCGATGTAACCGTTCCCGTTCGCGGTCGCCTAAGCCGCCGTGCACGCCTCCATGGTGACCGCGTTGCAGCCGGCACGCGCGCTGCACGTGGTCTCGTAGAGCGCTACCTGCTGTTCGACGAAGTTCTGATCCTCCGAGGCCATGGCCGCCGTGGCCTCCTCGCTTGCGAAGTCACCATAGATTTTGGCCCTCAGCCAGCCGGTGATGCGGGAGGTTGGAGAGGTTTTGCTCCTCCGGCGCCAGCCAAAAAATCAACACTGGTGAGGTTGGTGAGATTGTGGCAAACATTCATGTCTTGGTGAGGTGGGTGAGTGCATGTCGTAAGACTTAAAGGTAGTGCATGTGATGCATGGCTAAAAAATAGTGAATGCTGACATTGAACACTTTTTGAGGTGGGCTGCATGTTGAGAGAATTGCTTGTAGTGAGAATTAACTTTTTAAGAATATTTTTCTTCTAGCGGGAATGAACTTTTTAGGAATATAGGATTTAGGAAGCCAAAAAAATTTGAATTTTTCTCAAAGGTAATAGATTATTACCAAGTTTTCTTTTAGATGACACTTGCATATGCGAGGGCACGATTATTAGAGGGCACGATTATTAGAGGGCACGATTATTACCAAGTGTTCCTCGCATATGCGAGGGCACGATCTTTAATTATTGTGCTCAAACTTTGAAATGGTTGACTTTTTTTATGATTTCTTGGATGTACTCATTATGGCTAGTAAACAATACAATTTTTGTGTTAAATAAAATATCACAATTGTAGAAACTAATTTAATCATGCCTTTTTTAGGATCAATTTTTCATAATTTTATTTGTATGAGCCATAATGGTAAACACTTCCTAAAAGATGAACACATAACATTGTCCAATAGAGTACAATTTTAAAAGGCTTAATCACATTGTACTCATTTAAGCAGCACCACTAAAGGAATACAGTTTGTTTGCCACATCAAGAATCCGTAACATGCAATAGTACTTGTCAAAAAGAACGAGAACACTTCATAGACAATGCATATTTAATTATATCGAAAATAAAATAAAATATAACAACTAATATGGGTATAAATACTATTTTCTTACTACTTCGTCAAGTTAAAGAGGAAAACACAACATCTTCCACAATATTCCGGTAAATAATGATGCAGAATTGAAGCATTATTTCACTGTATACATCAAACATAAAAAACTGCGATGAGGCTGCACAAACATTATGAACTATAAATGGAGGATGGTCCAAAAATGATATTAGTTATCGATTTTTTAAATCACAAAGATTCCGGTCCATCCTTTCAAATCAATTAACCCATTATTCCTATAAAGGATGCTGGAGTGCGCGCCTTCCTGGTCTTTTCGAGGGCGAGGAGAGGCTCCTGTCCGTCAAAGTACCTCCAAGTAGAGACCCAAAGCACCCGGTATTCCCCAGATTGTTGGTGCCGATAAAAGCCTGCGATGTGGTGCATAAATCCATGCTGGCTTGGAGGCGTCACTAGAGGAGCACACTCATGGGTGACCAGGTTGCAGATGAAGAAGTTTACCGGAGGAGACGAAGAAGTTCGCACACTGAAGGATCCATGGGAGACAATGATGAGCCCATCAAGGGAAGCCAGGAGTCTACCGCTGTATGTCCGGACCACGGGGCAGAGCTGTTGCTGGCCTGCACTGGCGTCAAAGGAAAGCAAGAGGCGGGACGCCGTCTGCGGCTCCACGACATGACCGAGGACCGGGAGCAAGGGCTGACGGCGGTGGTGATCAAGCATGAACTTGTCGGCCGAGGTTGCACTGCGCCACCCCTTGCGGACGCAGCGACAGTGCATGATGTCTCTGGCCGGCAAACGGACGAGGATATCGTCGACGACAATCGACTCGGGAAGGTCATCGAGGACGGTCTCGACTCCATGGCCGGGCATGGTGACTGGTTGCGGGTGCTCCATCAGATCCGGTGCGAACAACTAGAAACAAGAGAGGAAACGTAATAAGAATGGTGCACAATCGACGAGTTTGTGGGGCTCGCAGGGGCGAGAGGATTACCTGGGGCAGACAGACAAGTCAGTCGATGCCTTGATGATGAGCTACGCGGCGGCTGTACCACGTCTTTGGACACGAAGGCATGAACGATTATTTTCAAGGAGGAGGACATGAAAGATCCGGGGGCACACGATAGATGGAGAAAAAATATCATCATAAAGCGGTGGGCAGCGTGCTCCGAGAGAGACTCACCTCCACGGACGAGTTGGGCGACGAATCAGCTGGTTACCGCGTCTGGGAAGAGGGCACTCTGATGATTTGTTCCTGTGAGGGTGAGGATGGGAAATGGGGGCGGCGAGGCGTATGGGTTTCGGGTCTTGCCGTCGCTGGTGTGGTTTACGTACGGATGTGGTATCACGTTGATATTTATTATAATAGCAAAAGGGCCTGTGCGTTGCAACAGGAGAAAATAATACCACACGCTCTTAATTTATAAAAAAATGGTCTATAATCTGACTATTTGTAGCTACGGCCTAAACAAAAATGGTATTTGCCAACAAAAGCGCAAGTTCAAGATTTCACATGTCCTCTATTTAAACATGGCTTGCATGTAGATTTAATACGTACAAAGAAACGGACAAGTGATCTTTAATTTCGTCATCAATACTGATTTTGCCGAGATGTTCATCCACAATCCAGATCAGTATCGATATGAAAGAAAGGCGGATAATGCACTGTTGATTAAGATTGCACCCTAGATAGTATTTTTTTTTAAATGGTTAACAGGAAAATAACATCATATTCAGATTCTATATATTTTTCTAATGAAATTTCATATATAATATATTAAATTTGGAGTTACGATTTAGAAGATATGAGTATTTTAAAATACATTTGATATGTACTACGGGTTTAATGTTAGAAACATCAGGGGTTTTTCTATAAAATAGTATCATGGACTAAGAATACTTATTTCTTTTATTAATAGGTATATATATACATTAATAATGATATTAATGATATTTAATACATGAGCTGGCCAAAGATTTGTAGGCTAGGATACTTTGACCTTTACAATCTCCCGCACAATTACAAAACAATCAACATATATCGCGTAAATAATGATGGAGAATTGACAGAACAATCAACATATATCGCGTAAATAATGATGGAGAATTGACACATTATTACATTATATACATCAAACATAAAAAAAACTGTGATGAGCCTGCAAAAACGTTATGAACTATAATTGGAGGATAGTCCAAAAATGATCGTTGTCAATTTTTTAAATCACAAAGATTCCCGTAAATCCTATTGAATCAATCAACCCATTATTCCTATAAAGAATGCTAGAGTGTGTGCCTTCCTGGGCTTTTTGATGGTGAGGAAAGGCTCCTGTCCCTCCATTGCCAGTTGGCTTGGGCCAGGAGCCTCGTGGGGCGGCTCCGGGCCATCTGATCTGCCCGGACGGCTCGCAACCGGGCGACTCTGCCGGAAGCTCGATGACGGGTGGCCCGAGGGCACGCGATCCCTATAGTCAGCGCGTGTCCATGACATGTGGAACTAGGACGCATGATCTCTACAGTCGGGCGAAGAAAGCCTCCTAGTCGTCCGTTACTCGGTAGATTGTGATAGAAGGCTCTCAGGGATGAGGCGAGCTGTTCGATCTGATCGCACGGCTCGCACCCCGGCGACCCAGCTGGCAGGTCAACGACGGGTGGACCGAGGGCACGCGATCACTATAGTAAGCGTATGTCCATGACGGGTGGACCGAGGGCGCGTGATCGCTGCAGTCGGCACATGTACATGATGGGGGTGGACCGAGACCGTCATCCAGTAGACTCTGGCGCAAACGGCTTAGACACGGGCGCCCCACCCGGACAATCCAAGACAAGTCAAGTGGAGCAGGAGCGCATGCCCGAGGCCACAGTCATGCGGCGTCTCGCGTCGCTCCCGCGCCCGCGCGGGGTGGTCTTGCCGGACCCTCTTGTCGGCCTATTCGCCCTTGCTTGATGGTTTAGACTAGCCACAATGGTGAGTAACATACACTAGTAACATATACATTTCCCTAGACTATGTTACTACCTTCATAGTGGTAAGTAACATAAGTGTGGTAACATGCAAAGCTTCATTTATTAGGTTACAGACTCATATTGCATTGGGACATGTGATGTTACAGTAACTAGCTAAGTTACTATAACTACCTCTCTCCTCATTAACTCATTGCCACATAAGCAAATTTGTTGAGTTAGACTCGATGTTACAGCTGAAGTTACTCCCACTGTGACTAGTCTTAGTCGCTACAGCTGAGACGTGATGTGTGCTCTCCTGTGCCAGCTCATGTGAGGCCCAAGCCTTCCATGTCTATCAAGGTGTCTTGACTAGATGGTCCATGATGGGTGGGCCACGGGCTCTGTCAGGGCCATGATGTGTGGTGGTATGTGTTGCGCCCAGACGCAAGAGGATAACCGCACGCGCATCTCGTTGTCTTCGCCTCCACCGGCTAGTTTTGTCGCTACGTTGGGGCATGTGATGCACCGTTTGCGCCAGCTCGCTTGTTGCTGGAGTAACTTCGACAGTAACATTGAGTCAAACTCAGCAAATTTGCTTATGTGACAATGAGTTAATGAGGAGAGATGTAGTACTAGTAACTTACACTACTAGGAAAAGGGCTATAGATGAAATGACCACTAATGACACACCAGACATTAGTGTGAAAGATACTAATGGCGCACCAGACACATGGTGCGCCACTAGTAACGAATTTTTATTTTTTTTATTTTTCCAAACATACTAATGGCGCACCAGTGCACAGTGCGCCATTAATACTTCGAACTAGTAATGGTGCACCAGCCGCACAGTGCGCCACTATTGTTGTTTTTTTTTTTTGCA
>NW_021308684.1:68469-72909 GCF_002162155.2 Triticum dicoccoides
TCGTTACTAGTTTAAACTAGTAATGGCGCACTATGCCATGGTGTGCCATTAGTATATATATATATATATATATTATTTTTTTTGCAAAACTACTAATGGCGCACCACTAGCAGGTGTGCCATTAGTAACCAGGTTACTAATGGCGTATTTGCAGGTGGTGCGCCATTAGTAACCTGGGACCAACAAGATATTTTGGACAGCCACACCTAACCACTCACTTTCCTCACTTTATTGTCTCCACCTCCTCCAAGCTTGTCTCAGCTGCCTCCTCCTCCTCACCTCATTTGCACCATAGATTCATCCAAATTAAGTGGTTAAATTACCTTTTGTTGATAGGTAAGTAAGGAGGGAAGCTATCTTTATGTTGTTCTCCCTCCAACAACGTGCACATGCACTTTTTGTGGCCTAGCTAGATCTATGTATGTTTGTGGTGTTACATATGTTTGTGGTGTTGCATATATGTTTGTGTTTGCAGGTATCGGTATTTAAAATGCGATAGTTGCCAATATTTTGCTGGAATGTTGATTCATTTCCGTTTCGGCGAGAATTTTGGCACTATGCATTCTTTTTGGTCCTATTTTTAGGGAAAGTCATGCCAAATTTTTTCTTGGTTCTAAAATATCGTTTTGCTCTACCCCACAGGCGACCATGGTCCGCACAATGACCAAAGGCATCGTGAATAGATTTTTGAGCTCCGCGAAGGCCGAGATGCTTCAAAAGAACGAGATGGAGATAAGATGTCTGTGTCGAAGATGCAAGCTGAAGAGCCTTATCACGGACCCGGATTCTGGACAGGTGCGAGACCACCTGCTCTTGCGTGGTTTCTTGGATGACTATAGGTGGCAAGGTGATGAAGATGACTATGAATTCGTCCATGGGGACCGGGCAAGAAATGAGGAAGGGCAGCAAGACAACCACGGCAGCTCGGGCGGGCGAGAAGACGAAGAATCTCCAGGACATGATCACGACGATGATGCTGTACACAGTCATCAGGTAGAAGATGCAGGACATGATGATGAGGAAGATGCCGGAGCAGACGAAGGGCGTGATCATGAAGATGAAGATGCCGGTGGAGCAGACGACGATGGACCATCGATGGGCTGGGTGCAGGACCCACATATTCAAGAGTTGCTTCTCAAGCAGACGGATAACGCAAGAGCTGCCGCCCGAGAGAAACCCAAGCTGGATCAACTGGAGATAGACGCGGTTACTCGATTGTATGAAGGATGCATGCCTGAGGATACCCGGCTGAAAGTAACGCTCATGGCTCTGGAGATGAAGGTAAAACAAAAAATGATCGACACATGCTTCGACGAGACATGGCATTCTGGCGCGAACGTCTTCCCAAGGGGAACAAGTGCCCGACCAGTTTCGAGGAGGCAAAGAAAATCGTGTGTCCGCTGGATTTACTGCACGTGAAATACCATGTGTGCATGAACAATTGCATCATTTATCGGGACGAGCATGCGGAGTCTACCATATGTCCGGTGTGCGGCATCACTCGATACAAGAAGAGGAAGAAAGCTCCTCGAAAAGTGGTGTGGTACTTTCCGATCAGTTCTCGTCTGCAGCGGTATTTCGCGGACCCTAAGGTAGGAAAGCTCCTGCGTTGGCACGCGGATAGGGAGGAGAAGAAGCCAGAAGATGATGCAAATGATCCGGTGATAAATAAAAAAGACAAGATGCTGAGTCACCCTAGGGATGGAAGCCAGTGGTAAGCGCTGAACTTCGAACACCCAGAATTTGGGAAGGATCCAAAGAACATCATGCTGCGAGCACCGATGGAGTCAATCTGTTTGGCAGCCAGAGAAGCACACACAACACCTGGCCTGTGTTTGTTTGGATGTACAACCTTCCCCCCTGGTTGTGAATGAAGAGTAAGTACATTCACATGAGTATGCTAATTGAAGGGCCGAAACAACCAGGGGACGACATCAATCTGTATCTGGGGCTTCTGAAAGAGGAGCTAGACACGCTGTGGAAAACGCCAGCCAATACGTGGGACGCCGCATAGAAAGAATATTTCCCCTATGAGAGCCGCACTGCTCACGACAGTGCACGACTATCTCGGTTACGGATATGTCGCGGGGCAGGTGGTCCACGGATTTTCTGGATGCGTTAGGTGCATGGATGACACAACGTATCACCAGCTAGATAGAGATCCCGGGTCTTTGAATACCGTGTTCATGGGACATCGAAGGTGGCTTCGCGATGATTACCCGTGTAGGAAACGCAAGGATCTGTTCGATGGTGAAACCGAACCCCGAAGACGCCCGTGTACGAGGCGTGGCGAGGAAATAGACGAGCTGTTGAAAAATTGGAAAGATTGCCGACTGCCGGGAAAGAAGCAAAAGGCGCCAGAGCCGGGAAAGAAGTGAAAGGCGCCAGAGCCGCTGCTGAAGGTATAGAAAACGAGGTCTGTTTTCTGGAACTTTCCGTACTAGAAGATCCACCGTGTGCCTCACAGCCTTGATGTCATGCATATCATAAAGAATGTGTGTGAGAGTCTGCTTGGTACCCTGCTCAACATGCCAGAGAGGACCAAAGATGGGCCGAAAGCAAGGGCAGACTTGAAATCAATGGGCATCAGGGAGGAGCTTCACGCTAATGATGATGATGGTGAGGCGAAGCAGGACACGAAAAGTCGTCGCAAAGGCAAAAAAGCCAAGAAGACCGGAAATGACTACCCTCCCGTGTGCTTCACTCTAAGTCAGGAGGAGATCGATTAGTTTTTTACCTGCCTGGTAGGAGTAAAACTTCCTTACGGTTGTGCGGGGAAGATAAGCAGATACCTAGACACAGCGAAGAAAAAGTTCAGCGGGATGAAGTCTCACAACTGTCACGTGCTGATGATGCAGATACTTCCAGTTGCAATCCGTGGGATCATGTACGCGCACGTCCGTGAAACACTATTTGGCCCATGCAACTTTTTCGACGTCATCTCTCGGAAGTCGGTTGGCGTGAGGCAACTCAGAAGGCTACAGGAAGAGATCGTGGTGATACAATGCGAGCTTAAGATGTACTTCCCGCCCGCATTCTTCGACGTTATGGTGCATCTGCTAGTCCTTATCGTGGAGGATATCATCGAACTCGGGCCGACGTTCCTGCACAGCATGATGCCGTTCGAAAGGATGAATGGTGTCATCAAAGGATACGTTCGCAACATGTCATGCCCAGGGGGAACCATAGCCAGGGGCTTTCTGACCGAAGAGTGCATCTCCTACTGCATGAATTATCTAGGCATCGAGAACCCCGTTCGTCTGCCCATCAACAGGCACCTGGGCAGGCTCGCTGGATGGGGTCACCGTGAGGGTCGCCGCGAAATGCATGTCGACTTCGAGGGTCGACTCGCCGACTTTGAAAGAGCAAACCTAGTCGCGCTACAACACATAGACGTGGTCGATCCTTGGGTGGTAGAGCACAAAACCTTTATTGAGAAGACGTACAATGACCGAGGCCAACAGAGGACGGACGGAGATATAATCAAAGAGCACAACTCATGTTTCAGGCGTTGGTTCAAGCAGAAGCTTCTGTCGTACCCTTTACATCAGGATTCTTCCGCGGAAGAACAACTCATATTCGCCTTGTCACAGGGCGCCGAGCACAACCTGATGACGTACGAGGCATACGATATCAACAGCTACACATTCTACACCGAGGGAAAGGACATGAAGAGCGATGGTTATCAGAACTCCGGGGTAACGATGGAATCCTACACCGGTAACGACAAGGACAGATACTACGGAAGGATCGAGGAGATCTGGAAGCTGAGCTACGCTGGAGAGAAGGTCCCGATGTTCCGTGTCAGATGGGCCAAGAGCGTCATAAAAGAAGACCGGTATTCACCACCATGGTTATACCCGAAGCCAAATCCAAGACCGCGGGCGCAAACTTCACCGCAAAAAATGAGCCATGGGTACTGGCTTCCCAAGTGGACCAATGATTCTTCATTACCGACCCGCCAAAGCCCAGTCGTGTTGTCGTGAGGAGAGGCAAAAGGAAGATCATCGGAATGGATGGAGTCGCCAATGAGCAAGACTTTGACAAGTACGGCGACCCGAAGATGGAACATGACGACGACGATGAAGTATCAGCATGCAACACAAGAAGAAGTAGGACCACCCTACCTAAAGGACGTCCGTTCAAGAGAAGAACTGCATTGACGAAAAATAAGGGCAAGAAGATTGTGAACAGATAGCTAGCTAAGATCGATTGTATTTAAATTGTAGCCTTCATTTCTCGATTGTATTTCATGGGCACTTTAATTTTGAACTCATGAATATTTTTTAAATTTCATGGACACTCGATCTCGATCCCCCTCCATCTCGATCGCTATCCCACCTCGCCAGATCCGGTCCCCCTCCCCGCCGAGCATCCCCCGCACCTTCTCCCCCGCTCCACCGGCCGGTGCCGCCGACCCGCCGGCCCCGCACCCTTCCC
>NW_021308684.1:73357-83789 GCF_002162155.2 Triticum dicoccoides
CACCCTTCCTCGCTCCACCGCCGCCGCCGACCCACCGCACCCTCCCCCGCACCCTCCCCGGCCCACTCCACCGTCACAAATGAATGCAACTAAAATTGCAAAAAAAAAATTGATTATATTTTCAAATAACAAATTTGATGATATTTTCAAATAATAAATTTGATGATATTGTTTCATACTCATAAATATTTCCAAATAACAAATTTGATGATATTTTAAAAAAAATTATTACTGTTTTTATAAAAAAATATTACTGTTTCATATTCATATTCATTTTCTTAAAAATTATTAGATGCAACAGAAAATAATAATAATAAAATTATTTATGGCGCATCTCTGGGTGGTGCGCCATTGCTATATATAAAAAAGATTACTAATGGCGCATCTCTGGATGGTGCGCCATTGCTATATAAAAAAAGATTACTAATGGCGCGCTGGCTGGGGGTGCACCATTGCTATCTAAAAAAAACATACTAATGGCGCACCGCTGCGGGGAGCGCCATTAGTAAGCTTCCCCCCACACTAAATCCCCAATCTCTCACATTTCTCTCTAATCTCTCCCCTGCCTCATCGATCTCACCCGCTGCCCCCCTCCCCCGTGCTCGCCGTCCCCGAGCTGAGCGCCGCCTCCCTCGCTGTCTCCGAGCCGAGCACCGCCTCCCTCGCCGCCTCCCTCGCTGTCCCCGAGCCGAGCGCCCTCGACGTCCTCCCGCTCAAGCGCCCCCTCCGCCGCGGCCCCGCCTGCGCCCTCGACGTGCTCGCCATCCAACACCGCGCGGCCTGCCCAGGAGGACCGCCGCCGTCTTCCTCTTCGACTACGACGACTCGGACAAGCTCGTACGCCCTCGAGCCATCCCTTCGACGCCCGCCGATTTCCTTCGCCTCGGCCACCATCGCCATCGCTGGACGCCGAATTCATGCCGCCTCGACTAGCTCCGGCTACCCCGAGTCGCCCTCGACCTCCCCAGTGAGCACCCGAGCCGCTTCCCCCTCTTCCCCCTCTTGATTTCCTTCTGATGTGTTCTAGGGTTGGGGGTTGGAGAAATTTGGACAAGGAAAGGGGGTTGGAGAATTAAGTAGCTAGGGTTTGACGAGCAGCTGCCGCTGTCGACCGAAACCAAGAGGAGATTTTAGCAGACCTGTGGCAGATAATTAACCTCCCTAGCTAGACTTCAAATCTTCAGGCTTACTCACTGTTCAATTTGTTGCTGTGAGTTTGAATTTGCTGTTCTCAGTACAATAGTTTCATTTCCCCCCTCCCCCTCCCTCCTTTTTTAGGAATTGTCCGCATGAAATGTTTCTTTGTTTCATTTTCAGATGCGTTTGGTTTAGGAGTTTGCTAGGACGGTTAATTGTAGACGCTTAAGTAATGCGTGTTTGATCTGACTATGGTGGCAATTAAGAAAAAAGGCAAAATCTAGATGTGAAATCTTGGACCAGGTGGCTTGCAATGGAGAGAAAAAAAAGTTTGGAGGCATCAAGAGTGCCAGATGCCCCCATCTCCCCCACCCCACATGTGGTGCTAATCTTAGTTTTATCCAGCGACTTTAGGGTGTCAGATTGTCAGATTATGCTATGAGGTTATTAGTCTAAGCCCAGTCTTGGATGCATTGTTTTATCCTGCGGTGGTTAAACCGGTTCTGAAAATTATCTAGTTTGACCTGTACTTGTCCATCTATCATAATCTATTCTTTGACCATGGCAGTAGCTGGCATTTTGTTATGATAATTTCAGTATATATCTTACTGTCCTTTCCTAATCTCGTTGTATTTTCAATTCACAGGTAACTCTCCGACGAAGTCTCCTCCAGGTAATATATGTCTCATGCTTTCTAAAGAGTACTAGTATACTGACTAAACTAGCCACTTGTTATGCTTAGCTGCTCTGTTGTTTGAATCGTGACACTTTGCCAGCTGAAACTTGCCTGGTTAAAGAATGATTTCTGCTACCGTGGCGGCAAATTGATGCGGGCCACATTAGTTAGTTTAGTTATAGAAAGAAACAACTCGTGTTGGTCGGTTATCGGATAATTGTGGCTGCTTGCAATTATATATGGGAAAACATATATTATAGAACCAAATCACTCTATTTGCATTTAGTCATCTGAGCATATGCTTCTCACTTGTTACCGAAAGTTTTCTGGAGTGATAAATGCATGCAAAAGAAGTTCTGTTAACTGTTACTGTTGCTGTATGAATTCCAACTAGGTTAATTTGCTGTCAATTGATCTGTAATACTCAACCAGGTTTATGCAAAATGAAGATCAACCATGTTTATGTAATAGATCAAATTGCAACAGATTATTTGCAGTAGATCAAACTGCAATAGATTACTCAATATTGTTGCATTTGTTGATAGGTTATAAATATTGACCATAAATAAGAATGAATTTTGACCATTTGTTGCTGCTAGCACATGTTGAAGTGTACCTGATGATGCTTCTGTAGAAAATTCAATCTTCCTCCTCAGGCATGTGTTGTGTGACCTGACAAAATATAAATGTGTTGTGAGCCATGTGTTGGTAATTCAGTAAAGTCAAATAAGCACTGGGTTTAGGCATGTTGCTTGCTGAAATTGTAGCAGCAACAACAACTATGGTTGAATGATGAACAGGTTATAGTGGTCAGATTAGTTCAGCAACAACAACTATTTTCAGTTTGTCTTATAGGTCATCTAAAAAAATGTTTTATTGGATCATTCTTGCTGACAACTCCTTGTGGTCAAATTCCAAATTATTGTAAGGAGTTAACTAGAATTTGACAAGCAATACTTATAAAACCCTTGAAACTGAATTACAACCATAGAGGTACAAAAATATGTAGGTGTAGTTTGTGTTTTTATTTGTTCACACTGTCGCTGTATTGCTCAACTAGACAATTAGTGTTTATGAAGAAGAAGAATAAATCTGCTGCTGCTGCTATTATGCCTGTGTTCACTGCTTCTGCTGCTGTACTTTTGATGATGTTGTACTTGTGATGATGCTACTTGTGATCTTCTGAAATGACCCATTGGCGACTTCACTGTTGCTGCTGTACTTGTGATGATGTTGTACTGGGGTAATGATTTTGCAGGTACCCCGAGAGGCCCTTGAGTTTGCCGGAATGTCAATTAACTTCCGTTCCGACAAATTCGGGTACTCCATATGTCCTATTTTCAGTAAAGGTCATGCTGAAATTTTCCGTGAATTTTAGCATGACTTTGCTAAAAATAGAAAATATGGGGTACTTGCGATTAATGCATGGACCGGGGTATCTTAGTACTTAATTAAGTAGGATCAACTGCCCCTTTATTCTTGCTGCATTAAACCATAGGTGGCAATAGAGCCAAGTGACTAGGCCCAACTTAGAATTCTCCTTAGCATATGTGGCAATAGAGCCAAGTGATTAGGCCCAACCTAGGGTGCCTCGGCATCGATAAACCCTAAATGATGAAAACTTAACTTAGCATTTAGGGTGACTCGGCGTCGACAAACCCTAAATGATGAAACCTTGGCTTTTAGGGTGCCTCGGTGTCGATGAGAACCTAAATGATGTACGCTTAGGCTTTTAGGGTGCCTCGGCGTTGACAAACCCTAAATGATAAAAGCTTAGCTTTTAGGATGCCTCGGTGTCGACAAACCCTAAATGATGAGACCATGATCTTGTTCCTTGACAATAACCAACTTTTTGACCAAACTTTTTTCCTATTTAGAGCGAAACATGGCCCACAACAATGAGGCCGGCGGTTCGGGCGGCAAGCAATTCTGGGAGCTGTCCCAGGACATGGAGGAAGAACCTCACCGCTATGAGGACACCGCAGAAGACACCGATCCTGACTACACAACGGCTAGTGGCATCGGGGATGACACCACTGATGGTGCCGCCGAGGATGCCACCACTGATGATGGCGGCGCACACACAGATGGCAGCCAACCGAAGAGGCAACGGAAGGACCGGCACCCGAGCATTCTCGACACCATCAAGGAGGAATTTACTGAAGTGAATTCCGACAGGCATCCAACGGCGCCCAAAGAATTAGTCAAGGGGTACTCGGTTCAGCGCGGGTGCATTCTCCGGAGCATCGTCTCAATCAACACCGAGAACCTAAGGCATAAGGACCGAGGGTTATTGCGCAGCCTCCTCTTCACGAAGCTGCACGAACGATACAAGTTCCCCGCTGACTTTGCAAACACACGCCTCTCAAGGAATAAAGTGAACAGTCTCTGCCCTCACGAAGATGAGCACGACCCTGTCTACTTGGAGAAGCACGGTGAAGGCAATGATTGAAAAAGGTGATAGTTATGAGAAGATCAAGGCGAAATATCCTTTGATCAGCGAAGATGACTACAAGGAGTTAAAGATCAAGTGCGAGAGCAGCGCAACCTCTGAATCAAGTCAGTGGGGGAAAGAAATGCGGGATTTGAACTTAGGGGTCCACCAACTCGGTCCCGGGGGTTACAGAGTGGCGGAGCCTATATGGGATAAGGAGGACGCGGAGCGTGCCGAGCAAGGCCTACCGCCCCGCTTTGAGAAATACCGTGACAAGCAGACCAGGAAGTATGTCAGGGCCCGGTACAAGGAGGACCCGGTAACAAAGGAGCTTACCACGGATTCGAGGACCAGGGCACTTGAGCTTGTTCTGGTAAGGAATACACCCCCGCGTAATTAGCTCCATATGGTTGCATTCTAATTAATCCCCAATATTTCTAAATGGTTCACGTTCCTTCTACAGGACACTGAAAGCAGTAGCGCGGGGTCGTCTCAGAGCTCCCCTTTCGACACCCCTTTAAATAGGGCGTTGAACGTAATGAAAAACAAGGTTAAGCTCAATAAGCCGTCGTCAGCTGGTCGTGTGGCCGGCAAAGGCTTGTCCACAAAATGGTCATCATACTATCCCACTGGTGGGCGAAAGGAGAAAAAGACCAGCTCGGAAAGCCAGTCGCGCGAGGTTGAAGCACTCAAGGCACAAGTGGCGCGGATTCCGGAGATTATCCAAGAGCAAGTGCAACAACAACTGGGAACGATGCTCACCGCCATGGTGCCTACGTTGATTCAGGGGCTGACGACGTGGATTGCGGGCGGCCAACAGGGGCCTCCCCCGGTTCCTAGCTTCACGGCCAGCAACTCGCGCAACGCACAGGCGGTGCCATTTGTGTCTCAGGCGGCGCCATTGGTGTCTCCGGCGGAGGCGGTATTCGTGTCTCCGGCGCCGGCACGGGCATTGGAGCTTAACGCACCCGGGTGTACGCAGGCCGGCACCTCGCCAGCAAGCGGCCCCTCCGTCAGTTGCACGCCCGCCGTTGGCAATGCCTCGACATTAGTCGACGGCATCACGGTAACTAAGCCTCTTTGCCGATGACTTCATCTCCTTGCCTTTGACTGGGCATCCCTGACACCCTACATGTTTTTGCAGTGCGCCGCCGACTTTCCTTGCACTCTCCTACACTTCGTGGGCGGCGAGTTGGTCGATGTCACCAAGGGAAAATCCTTCAACCGGGCAACCCCATGTTCCACGGTAATCCGATGCCAACCATAGTGTATAGGGTTGAACTGGTTCGGGTGCTGCCAGGCTACGACGAGCTGTTACCTCCGATTCGACCCGCTGGGGCCGGCGAAGAAGATGAGATGACCCTCAGCGCCTGCGTAAACTGGCCCCTGCTTTGGCCGAAGAGCCAGATTCATTTGGGGGCGGGGGACACCACCCCACAAACAAGACCACCAGTCGTGCCGGTGCCAAGACATGGCAAGAACGCCGCAATGCTACAGGACATGCTGGACATCCCTATGGCACAGGATGCGGACATGCATATGGCAAAGGATCCGGACGATGACGACAACGACGACGATACATTTACCAACGTCGATAAGTACTTTGCCGAACATGGGTACGGTGACGAGTTCTGTGGGCCTCCTTCTCAAGAACCCAACCAAGACGACCGTGATCTAGCTGGTACGTCGGAGAAATCCAATTGCAACAGGCGTCGTCTGGCGTCCAGTTCTCAGGAGACGCCTCTAGCTCCCGCCTTCACCGAGCATCAGATAGTTGAGGTGCGAAATATTATCAGCCCCAACACGCTCAAGAAGGCGGTCTGTGAGCAGAACTCGGTCCCATTACAGCAGATCAAGAAGAAGGGACAGAAACGAAAGACTAACAAGGGCGCCGATGCGAGCCAGCCGGCACCGAGTACGATCTGTGCTCAGGACGGGCCACCTTCACCTAAGGATATCTCGAGGAGGGTGCATG
Organism: Triticum dicoccoides; assembly: GCF_002162155.2. Classification (NCBI taxonomy): domain Eukaryota; kingdom Viridiplantae; phylum Streptophyta; class Magnoliopsida; order Poales; family Poaceae; genus Triticum; species Triticum dicoccoides. The sequence goes on from NW_021308684.1 coordinate 79,580, forward strand.
TGGCGGGTAGGGCGATGCTACAGACAAATATGCTCAATGCTGCAACTGGTGCTATGCGGAGTCTGCATGACAGTGTTCTTTCTTCGGAGAAGATGCGTCTCTCCCAGAATGATGTGGCATACCCGGTTTTCGTGGCCAAGGTGCCAGAGGGCAAGGGCTTTGTGGATGGCGCCATCGGGGGTACGATCGTCCTACGGTTTGATGACATCTTTGCTATGTTTAATCTTCATCCGCTGCACTACACCTTCGTTTGGCTGTTTTCGCTGAGTATGGAGATGCGGATCATTCGAGACAAGACCCGGACATCGTGATAGTCGACCCCTTCTACATGCGTGCCAAGATCTTGGGCAGCGCTAGGGACCGGCAAGTCGCGAGTTCACACCTCGAAGGCGTCATTCTAGCAAACCCAGATAAGGATAACTTCCTTGTGCCTTACTTTCCTGAGTAAGTCATCCCCTCACCACCCCATAATATATGATTTCTTAGATTTCGATCGTTCTTTTTTTCTTCTAACATTCCGTGTTATGTGCAGTGACACACATTGCACACTCATCCTCTTAAGCCCAAAATATTCCACGTCCATGTATTTCGACCTAGACCGTGACTCCAAGATAGACTACACAAATATCAAGAAAGTTCTTGATGGTGCTCTCCCCGGCTACGCCACATCTGGAGGCACCCTTAAGAGGCTAGTTTATAGGTACGGCAGGCACGTGTTCACCCACAATACGACGTTCCCCTGCGTCAAGCAGCCGCCTGGCGGTCAGAAGGATGCCTACTACGCCCTCCATCACATGAGGGCGATCGTACGGGACCATAATCACCTTCTGCTATCAAATAATATCAAAGATTGGGCCGCAAGCTTGGCGGCAATCCAGGACGCGGACCTCCGACAAGAATTCTTTCGCATCCAGTCGGAGTTTGCAGAAATCATCCATCAAGATGTCCTTTCTACCTCGGGGCAGTTCTACCTCAGAGATCAACCGTCCAATAGTGAGATAGACACAACGCTTCAAATGCAGGCTGACAACGCCTGCGACTTCATGACCATCACGAAAGACAGCGGCTTCATCCACGCTCTGGTCCCATGAGTCGAGTCGAAAGTAGTGATGCTATTTGTAGTTCTGAAACATCGATTAGCTCATGTTGTAATTAAACTTTAATGAACTTGTATGTCTCATTGGTTTGGACAGTCGTTCAACTTAGATGTAATCGATACTATTTATTAGTAGGACCATAAATCGTGCTATAAATGTCTTGCTTTTCTCTTCCGATCCTTTTGTTGCATACTTATGTATTGCTTATGTATTGTCTGTTGTTTGGCTTGTGCATAGAGATGCCGTCGTATGTCGTGTACAAGGGTAAGGTTCCCGGAGTCTATGACGACTGGGAGGAGTGTCGGAGACAGGTTCACCGTTTCAGCGGTAAGAGTTACAAAGGGTACACCACTAGGGCGGAGGCAGAATCTAGATACACCCGCTATCTAGCGGGAGAGAGGAGGGAGCGTTGGAGGAACCAGATGAAGACCAGTTTCATCGCGATGATGCTTATCGTGATGACCACAGCTCTCTTCTATGTGATGGTAGTTTAGATGATCGATATCGACTTGTAATGTGAAGACAAACTCGCTACTCGCGGTCTGTGAGACTTGTAATGTTCTATCTTTGTTCGGTCTTTTGAATTCGGAGACTAATATGATGAATTGTATTCGAAGACTAACCTTCTATTGTATTCGATGAATCTGCTGTTGCTGTGTGGTGTTGTCTATATTCTGTCAAATAATATATTTTGTAAGCTGTGTAAAAATCAGGAAAAAAACAAAAAAACCCTAATATTAATACTAATGGCGCATCACTCCACAGTGCGCCATTAGTATGCCAAAGGATACTAATGGCGCATCACCACACAGTGCGCCATTAGTATGCCAAAGGATACTAATGGCGCATCACACCACAGTGCGCCATTAGTATGCCAAAGCACATGGGTAAATATGGCCCCCTGGGAGGCATACTAATGGCGCATGTTGCTCTATACTAATGGCGCACGGCATGGTGCGCCATTAGTATACCAGATACTAATGGCATACCAGTGGTGCGCTATTAGTATATAATACTAGTGGTGTGGTACTAGTGGCGCGCTAGTAGTGCGCCATTAGTAGGCAAAACTGGTGCGCCACTAGTAGGCCTTTTCCTAGTAGTGTTAGCTAGTTACTGTAACATCACATGTCCCAATGCAATATGAGTCTATAACCTAATAAATGAAGCTTTGCATGTTACCACACTCATGTTACTACCCACTATTGAGGTAGTAACATAGTATAGGGATATGTGTATGTTAGTAGTGTATGTTACTCTCCATTGTGGCTAGTCTTACGCCTACTACTTGGACGGTTGGGTTTGACCAGCTAGGCCAAGCGGTCACACCATCCGGTCTCGCGCGGGTGCCTGGCTGGTTAGACCTCGCGCCGGTGTCTTCGTGGCTGGTTTGCTTAGGCCAACCAGGTGCTTGGTTGCGTCTGCAGTATCGGCTCTCGAGTCGGTGCCAGCTGTCAGCATCGTTCGCTCCATGTCTGGTTATTTTGGTCTTCACCATTGCCCACCCCAGGTAGGATCAATGGGCCTTTGGGGTCTTTTCCTTAGGCCAGTTACATTTGGCTTCCTCCACTCATATATCCTTTTATTTCTCTCACCGCGTTAGATATGTCTTAAATGTATCTATATTTTTTTATTGTTTCATGCTATTATATTACTATTTTTATATATTTTATAGCATTTTTAATTATTTTTATGGACTAAGCTATTAATCTAGTGCCCATTGTAAGTTCATGTTTTCTGCATGTTTTATCAATATCTTGGAATCTCAAAAACAAGTGCCACTTTAACATGATTTTTTCAGGCAACAAAGGACCCGTCAAGCTTCGGGAAGGAACGAGAGAGCCATAGGGGGCCCACATAGCCAGGTGGCATGCCACCAGGGCATGCAGGGCCCACCTGTACCACCTTACATTGATTCAACCGCCATAAAATCCTATAAATATCAAATCATCTTATTTTTAGAAGAATTTTTTCGCCGCCACAAGTTCCTTTTTAGCGAATATCTAATCTGGAGGCCCGTTGCTAGAGGCTTCTTCCTCAACTTGACTGCCTCCATGACTATGTGTGAGTAGTTTCATTAGGACCTTAGGGTCCATAGTAGTATCTAGATGATTCTCCCTCTTTTGGATCTTCAATACCATGTCCCGGTAAGCTACCTGACATGATCGGATCAATTTGATATAATCGATCGGTGGTGTGTTTGTTGGCATTTTATAAATTGCCACTTTAAACATGGTCATAAAACTATTGCTACTCTATAATGTTTCTCACTGTTCTTGTTAAATAAAAATAGTATCTTCAAGACCGTACGGTACTGTAGATATAACCTTACAGGAGATACTATAAGTTTTTTCAATCATTTTCATATTTCTGGTGATGTTAAGAATGACCGATATACCAGAATTCAAGGATGCGACCACCCCGAGAAAAATGTATATAGATCAACTTTCATACCGCCGTAGAGACTGAGACTAGTGAAGCCATCATTGATGGGATAATTAGATTTATGCCCCTAGTTGTGTCCCACTCGTCTGTTTTACCCCTAATTTTCAAAAGTCACCAGTTCTGTCCAAGTCACTTCGCTCCTCATATGCTTTTGCCTTTTAAACGTTTGACCGTCAGTTTAAAAAATTCATAACTAATTCATACTAAATCAGAAAAATGCAAATAAGATACCAAAATGTTCGGACAAACATTACCTGTATGTCAGTGTCATTTGCATTCATGAAAAAAGTGTTGGAAAGTGCCCCTATGAGTTTTAGCTCTTATGATACCACCATGAATAGTAAAATCTAAATAAATTCAAAAATTTCAAAAAAGAATTGGTGGCAAAGAATGACAAATGTTTTAAGTTTTGCCAAGTTTCATCAGGGAATGACATTCATGGATATCGTGGCACAAAGAACAATCAGCACTCCAAAATAGATTATTTTTTCCATGACTTCCACGAATGTTGTTCCCTGATAAAATTTGGCAAACACTAAAAACATTTTTCATTCTTCGCCACCAAACATTTACGCGCCGGATACAGGCACATTACACGTCAGTCTAGCTTATTATCTGATGCCCCAGATGGGATGAGACCTAGATTACGTGTGTTAACTGATGGGAACCAC
>NW_021308684.1:84011-141018 GCF_002162155.2 Triticum dicoccoides
TCTTTTCTTAACGAACGTTGTCTTTTCTTCCGATGCATTTCTTTCCAACGTGGTTAACCATCATTGCTAAGTTAGGAATTTAAAGGTTTAAGGAATTTTCAAAATAAATTAAATTATTTTTTCTGATAAAAAAACATCAAGTCAGATTGTCAAATTAATATTCCGTATTTCTATTTTTCTCATTTCCGTAAACATATCTCCAAAAAGTCTCATAGCATTCTAGAGTTTTTCAAGAAAAGGCATTAGGGTATCTTCGACGCTATCCTCTAAAACGGAGATAGTATCTGTCCACGGATAGTGATACAGGAGCCGACCATGCAACCCTATCCATCAAATGTCCGGACACATTTTAAACGGTTTTTGAGCAAACCGGATGATCATTTAAACTGGACTAAATTCGTGACATTTTTTTGCATATTTCATTTTAAAAAGTGTACATGACATTTTTTAACATGAAATGTTAATCTAGTCTAAATCTTCGCCAACCGTGGAGGTGTCCTTGTTCCATGTCCTATCTTCCCCATGTCCGGCATCTTTGCCGGGCCTAAGCTCCGCGAAGTGAAGTTGTGGCTCGCCGGCGATGAAGAGTAAGACATGGGACACGGGCATGCCCACATGGGATATGGACGCCTTCATCTCCCATGTCCTATTCTTCCTCGCTGAATTCTCTTGCTTGGACGTCACTGATCGTGTGAGGTCCAAGATGGACATGGACGTGCCGGACTCATGGTCGTTTTGGCACGATGGTACTCTGGGTGACGCGGAACTACCGATGTTCCTGTTCCTGTTAACGATCGCCTAAGCGGCCGTGGCCGCCTCCACCATTACCACGTTGCAGCCGGCGCGAGCGTTGCACGTGGTCTCATAGAGCCCTCCCCGCTGGTCGACGAAGTTCGAGTCCTCCGAGGCCATGGCCACCGTGGCCTCCTCACTTGCGAAGTCGCCATAAATTTGCCCTCAGCCAGCCGGTGATGTGGGAGGTTGGAGAGGTTGTAGCCTTGCGCCCCCCACGCCAGACAAAACACTAACACTGGTGATGGCGGCTGCTCCTCCATCATGACGATGTTGAAGTGTCGTTTCGCGATGGACCTGCGCGGACGGGGGTGCCGGCTGGTCGTCGTCTCTCACCTCCGGGTAGCCGGCCTCTATTCTTCGCACATGACAATGCTGTTAGTCGGCCGCAAGGCTGGCCAACTCATGCTTCTTCTCCGACCAGATGGTCTCCCACTTCGCTCTAAAGCTTGCCATGGTAGAGGGGGTGCACATAGGAGGAACAAAAATGGACGTGGTGTGGTGCGGATCATGTTGTGTGCGGCCACGTGTAAATAACATGCATAGACCAAACCAAACATCAAGTAGTTTCAGTGCGGGCACCAGAGTGTGTTTCTTGGCTATCTCGTCTGTTAATTGTTGACTCACGCACAGATGAGAGCTGACTTCAATGCGGTAGATAGTCATCTCGTCGCCCCATCTTGTTACGTCTCTCCGGCATTGAATCGGTGGGGAGACCGGGACATGACGGGGGTGGCGCTCTCGGCCAGCACTCCCATTCAATGCCGGCTCTTGTGACCGGTCGCGTCCCCTCTAGGCCGGCATGAATGCAGCATGGAGAGTGGAGGTACAGTTGCGCCGGAGATGGCGCATGCTCGAGAGACTATTTTGATGGGGCTGGGGGCTTGCAGCGCCAAGACACCTCGATACCCTTAGTATTTCCAAATAGACGACACACCAGCCAATACTTGTAAGCACGTATTGCATTCTTCAGTTCATATTTTCACTCTTTAATCCACACCATAATGATCAATATATACTATCAGTTTGAGTTAATATTCCGTACCACATCAATAAGATGGCATGCTAATGACATGAGTTTGTCTAAGATGCATGACTTCGATAAGCACATGACTAATTGTCATGTGGCAAACATGCATGTCTTGGTAAGGTTGGTGAGTGCGCGTTGTAAGACCTAAAGGTAGTGGATGTGATGCATGGCTAAAAAAATAGTGAATGCCGACATTTAACACTTTCTGAGGTGGAGGGCTGCATGTTGAGAGAATTGCTTGTAGTGGGGATTAACTTTTTAAAAATATTTTGCTTTTAGTGGGAATGAACTTGTTAGGAATATAGGATTTAAGAATATTTTTCTTTTAGTGCCCGGCTAATCGCCCGTACCACACACCAACTGCACGGGTAGATGGAGAGGTGAGCCGAGGGCCAACTGCGGAGGCGGAGGGATGGGGAGAGCCAAAGAGTACAAAGCCGAGACGGAAAAGAACGTGAGGTGTGGTTGGATGCTCTTTGTGAGTGGAATTCTTCGTCGGGGGTGGGCGCTATATATATCCTCGGGCCGGACCTATCTTTGGAATTCTGTGCCCGTGATGACAGATCGGACAGTGAAGAAGGGTTGGGGTTGGTAGGAAAGGGGCCTAGGGTTGAAAATGCGAGTGATAGGCAGGCATGTGATTGAAATTTGAAGACAAGAGTGCATCCACACCGACACAAAACACATGACAAGAGTGAAAAGATTACATGATTGGGAAAAACAAACAACATGATGATAAACAACACCACAGTAAACCCAATACATGGTAGTGACACACGAGAACAATAATGAAAATACATTTTTAATTATAGCTTATATGATAGATACATTAAGATTGCCTCTGGATTATGATGGCACACGACTATGGGGTCTCGGTGCATATTACGCACAGCCGCGACCATTTTCCCCGAGGCGGCGGTGCCGCGCCGCCCCCGGGGAGTCCCCGTCCACACTGTCCTTAGCCCTCCCCCGCCATCGCTTGCCACTACCGTCGCCGTCGCTGAGGACGCCGCGGGGCGAAGCCCCTGTGGTGAGGCGGCGGCGGTGGTGCAGTCCTCGGCCGGCGGTAACGCGTGGGTGCAACGGTGTCCATCTCCCTCCTCCTCCAACGACAGTGCGCAGCGGGTTGCGGTGGCAAGGAGATCTCCAGCGGCCGTTGGTGGATGAGATTTTTGCTGCGATGAGATCTGGTATGGGACCGAGGGGTTTAGATCGAGATCCACTGCGGCTGCGCCTCGTCTCGACAACGGCAAGAGGAGATCCCCCCTGGGTAATCTTCGCGGCACGAGGATGTCCGGGTCTCTTGGCCCGGGCATGGTGGTGGTGACTGGCTTCTCCACCGAAGGCGGTTGGCCAGACTGGTAGTGACGGATCTTGGATCCCACTATTAGCACCGACGGCGAGTTGGGGAGACATAGTCGCCGGTGAAAACCGAGCCGGCTCCGGTCATGGCGGGCGATGGCGGCGTCTACGTCGTTACCTTGATGAAGGCATCGTCAAGCAACTATAGTCAACCTGCTTGTGCCGCTCCAGGAAAAATCCTAAGATCTTCAGATCGGATGATGGCGGCGCTGCGGTGTTGTGTTTCCTATTGGGGGCATCGTTTGTGGAGCGGTGCCGGATAGAAGAGGCGTGAGGTGGTGTGGCGTGCCTTCTGTCGCGTCGACGACGGCGGGTCTCAGCGGCATGGAGCAGCGGGGTCTCGCCGGTGGGCGTGTGATGATGGATGAGCGCAGGATGGTGGCGTTGTCTGGCGTCGTGATGGCGTCCACGGCAGCTAGACCGGGCAAGGTAGATGCAGCAGTACAACACTGAAGATGGATTGGTGGCAGGTAGCTGCGGTGGCCTCATACCCGGCAGGCGTCCTGGTTGAGGAGTGCGTCGGACTGGTGGGTGCCCCATACCCGGTAGGAGTCCTGGTTGAGACCTCGGGTCTTAGATGTTAGGTTTGGCTCCGAGGTATATTTGGTATTAGGCCCAGACTATCAACATTCCTTCATCAACTGGATAGGAGTAGCGGCAGATGTTGCCTAGACGGTGGCTTTAGTCTTACTATTGTATGACTTTGTAAGGTCTTGTGTGAATAATTAATAAAGTGGCTGCATCGTCCAGATGCAGAGGCCGGGGGTCCTCCTCCTTTTCTAAAAAAAATAACGCACAGCCAAGGCTAAATAGCAGAAGAATCAGGAAAATACCACGGCTAGGTGAAATTGTCATCAGTCCTTTCTATTGTAGCACTAGGAGTGACAGGAACGACCAACAACTTAGGTTTCTTGAACACCAGGTGGCAAGACGGAGCACCTAGGGGTTCCCTTGAGGAGCTTAAGAAGCTTTCGGCCTGTGCCACGATCTGCATCTGTCGGATCGGCTGTTGTGGATGTGGAGCAGGTGCATGCGCCGGCTGTAGGCTGAGACATGCTCATGCCGGAAGCGGCTTGTGCAGGAACGGGTATGCAGGCACCTGTGGGGTGTCACCGGCGGGCGCTTCAAAGGGGAACGGAAGGTAAACTACCAGCTTGGGCGGCGGTGGAGGCGGTGATGTGGGGTCTGGTGGCAATGTAACGACCTGAAAGAGCAGTGCATCGTGACTGTGGCTGCGGTGCCTCGGTGCAGATATCACCTCCTTGACCAGTCTGGCCGGCGGAGGGTAGGGGGAGTTGAGCTCTCTCTTTGCGCCCTTCAACTCCCTAACCGCGAGGTCGTACGTCCACGCGGCAACCTCGGGGGACTGGTACGTCCGCAGCCACAACAACGTCTTCGTCACGGGGTGCTTGATGGCTGCGGCGAACTTACCACGCCCCTTCTTTCTCACCCCAGTTAACCTGTTGTTCTCACCTGCCGCTGCGGCTGCCATGGCCTCTACCACTGTCGAACGGAGGTGGATGCGCTTTGAGGTGGATGCCAGATGTTGTAAGGGCATATTTATCCCTCGGGTGTTTTGGTGATTGATGACAATGCATTTGCGGACTAATCGTGTGCCTTGAGTTTCTCAGGTTCTTCATCTCTAGGCACGAGACAATTCGGTGCCCCTCGGAGACTATTGAAGTCGACGTTGTTCTACGTTTCTCTTTGGTGGATTTGAGTCATAGGAGAGCCGTACTATTAAGAGGGGGTCCGCGTCGGAAAGGTTTGGGTGGAATCAACACGTACACTTGTTCCTCTTTCCCTGCATTTTGGAGCTTCCCTTTGTTATCTTGGTTGTGCGGAAATCTGACGACTACTGCTGTACTTGCGGTAGTACTTCAAGTACACGCGGTAGTACCGTTGTGTGTCACGGTAGTACCGCTCATCTGGAGCGGTAGTACCGCGGCTCCCAGGCCTTGTGCCGCTCCGGTGCGGTAGTAGGGGCGGATGTAATTTTTTACATCCGCGCCCTCCACGGTAGTACCGCTCGTCCAGCGCAGTAGTACCGCGGGGGCCCACGGTAGTACCGCTCCCTAGGAGTCGTAGTACCGTGGCCCTCCTACCTAGTAGGCGCGGATGTAATTTTTTACATCCGTGCCCGCACGGTAGTACCGTGCCTCGCGAGCGGCAGTACCGCGTCAGATTTTTGTACCACCTCAGTTTCAGCGGAAGTAGGCACGGATGTAATTTATTTCATCCGCGCCCTTCCCAGGCCGTGACTTTCCTGCCTAGCGGTAGTACCGCAAGTGGGTGCGGTAGTACCGCGCAAGCGGTAGTACTGCCCCCTTGTCAGGCTAGTTCCGGCCTGTGCTGCTGTCGCGGTAGTACTGTGGTCAGCCACGGTAGTACCGCACAGCGTCGCGGTAGTACCGCGCCCCTGGAGCGGTAGTACCGTGTGTCGCGGGCTGAACATGTGGATAACGGTTGGATTCTTTCCACGACTATATAAGGGGTGTCTTCTACCTCTAGTTGACTACCTCTTCCACCTCTAAGCTCCATTGTTGCTCCAAGCTCCATTTTCACTCGATCTCTCTGCCTAGCCAATCAAACTTGTTGATTTGCTCGGGATTGGGTGACAAGTTCCCGATCTACACTTCCACCACAGGATATTTGATTCCCCCCACTTATCCCTAGCGGATCTTGTTACTCTTGGGTGTTGAGCACCCTAGACGGTTGAGGTCACCTCGAAGCCATACTCCATTGTGGTGAAGCTTCGCGGTATTGTTGGGAGCCTCCAAGTGTTGTGGAGATTGCCCTAATCTTGTTTGTAAAGGTCCGGTTGCCGCCTTCAAGGGCTCCAATAGTGGAATCACGGCATCTCGCATTGTGTGAGGGCGTCAGGAGATTACGGTGGCCCTAGTGGCTTCTTGGGGAGCATTGTGCCTCCACACCGCTCTAACGGAGACGTACTTCCCCTTAAAAGGAAGGAACTTCGGTAACACATCCTCGTCTCCACCGGCTCCACTCTTGGTTATCTTGTCCCTTTACTTTTGCAAGCTTACTTGTGCTATATCCATTGCTTGCTTTGTGCTTATTGTCTTTGCATCATATAGGTTGTCCACGTAGTTGCACATCTAGACAACCTATTTCATTGCAAGTTTTAAATTGTTAAAGAAAAGTCTAAAAAGTGTTAGTTGCCTATTCACCCCCCCCCGTCTAGTTAACCATATCGATCCTTTCAATTGTATCAGAGCCTCGTCTCTTTATTAAGGACTTTGCCGTCCGAAGAGTATGGTTGACACCAACGACGGTGCGGAGGAGCACTCCGGTGTGAATCCCGTCTCGCCTTCGGCCGAAGGGGGAACCTCCGTCTCTCGTGAGGAATTCAATGTGGCTTTAGACACATTGAAAACCTCCATGACGGCCGAGGTTAAAGGCATGTTTTCTGAATTCCTAGAGGGACTCAAACTATCTACCTCGCCGATCAAAGTGTGTGATCCCATTAACAAGGTGACGGATGCTAACCCCGACAAGGGGGAAGCTAATAGTGAAAAGAGTCCGTCTACTAGTGGTAGAAATGGCACCGGCATCTTTGCCCATATGGAACCCCCGGAGTATAGAGGACGGATCCCCTCTACTCATTTGAATCATGCCGGTCCTCCTCCTAAATATGTGAAGAATGAAGATTATGATTCTTGGGTTTATCGCTTCAAGCGTCATTTAAAACATGTGAATACTAACCTTTGGAGAATTATTGAAGAAGGTTTCTATCCTCATGATCCAAGCAACTTCACCCCTCGAGAAGAAGTGGACAATCAATTCAATGAGAGTGCTCTCTTCATCATCCAAGATGCTATCCTTCCCGAAGATCTCCCTCATCTTCAACCTCATGTCATGGCTAAAGAAGCATGGAAGTGTGTCGAGCGTATGTATCAAGGAAGTGCTAGCATTCAACGCTCCGACTATGAAGTGGTGCAAGACGAAGCCGATGAGTTTGCAATGAAAGAGGATGAAGAACCTCGTGAGCTCTTTCGAAGAGTGACCAAACTTGCGGTCGCACTCCGAGATCATGGGAGCAAGGACACAGATGACAACTGGATGAAGCGCAAGTTCCTCAAGGCCATGATGCCCTACAACAAGGCCATGTCCTCCGTCATCCGCCAAAGACCGGACTTCCACTCCATGACCTCTGGTGAAGTGTTGGATGAGTTTGTTGCAATGAACATCTTGGATAAGACCGCCAACAATGCGGTGCTCCGTTCCCAAAGGGCAAAGAAGCCCAATCTTTCCTTGAAGGCCAAGGTTAGTGTGGAAGAAGAAGAAGAAGAGGAAGATGAGGAGAGCAACCCCGAGGACACGAAGTATGATTATCATGAGTACATGGCTCTTGCCTCAAGACAGTTTTGGAGTAAGAAGACTACAAGACCCAACTTCAACAAGAACAACCCAAGTGGCCTCAAGGGGAAGCAACGAGTTAGAACTTGTTTCAACTGTGGCAATGTCAGCCATTTCATTGCGGATTGTCCATATGAGAAGCGGGAAGACAATGGTGGCAAGTTCATTCGAATAGACAAAGCCAAATCCTACCCCAACAAGAACAACTTCACCAAGAAGACTCCTTCTCGCGGGTTGGTGGTTCAAGAAGAATACCGTGAGGATGACGATGATGATGAAGATGGTGAAACAATGGCCATGGCATCCGTTGTCATTGTCTCAACTCCTCGGGTGTCTCATGGCTAAGGCCACCAACAAGGTAACCCCCAACATCAAAACCACCATTATTCCTAACCCTCCTTCAACGGATGACTTTGATAATGGTAAGGGGTCTAATGAGGAGATCAATGAATTTGAGTCCTTCATGAGTAAGCTCAAGGGCAAATCCAAGAAGCATTTCGTTGCTCTCTTGGAACAACTTGGTGAAGCCAATGACATGATCGAGGCTCATGAAGAAACCATCACTAAGATGGAAAGTCATAGTCGTGACTATGCCGATGAGATATCGGATCTCTCTAATGCTCTTGAGGAAGAGCGTGGGCATCGTTTGGCTCTTGAGGAGTCACACAACGATGGTCATGCTAAACTAAAGAAAGATCTTGATCATGCTCTTGTTGTGTCTCGTGTTCTAGCTTCCGAGAAGGCTAAACTTGGGGTTGATCATGTTAGACTCACGGAGGAGTTTGATGTACTTGACAAGGCCCACAAGGTCTTGAAAGGTGCTCATGCCACCCTCAAGGAGTCTCATGCTCAACTCCAAGTTAAGCTAACCAAGGAAAAGGCCATATTTCCTCACATGGTCTTAATTGATAATGCAAATTCTACTAACCCATGTTGTGAGCATGTGCATCTTGTGGAGGAAAATGCCAAGTTGAAGGAACAACTCGAGAAAGGTCTTGTGTCATGCATACAAGGCGAGAAGAACCAAAATGACCTTTTGAGCAATCAAAAGGAAGTTGTGGGCAAGGAGGGAGTTGGGTTCGCACCCAAGTCCAAGAACAAGAAGAAGAACAAGGAGAAGAAGAGCAAGACCAATCGACCTCCTCCGCTCACGCAAACCTTTGTGAAGGAGGGAGAAGGTGCTCCTAAGGAGAAGAAGAACAATGGGAAGAGTGGTGAAGCCAAAGAGCGCAACGCCATCTCTCCCAACAAAACCAGCGACTTTAACCCCTCTTATGTGTTGTGCCGTGCTAGTGATGGACATGTTTATGCTAAATTTGTTGGTTCTCCTTATGAGTACATTGAATGGTCTATTTGGGTTCCTAAGACCCTTGTTACTAACATCAAAGGACCCATTACTCAATGGGTACCTAAAACCAAGCATTAATCTCTCGTAGGTGTTTGCTTCTGGTGGGGGATCATGGTTGCTCGATAGTGGAGCAATAAATCATATGACCGGGAGCAAGGACTTGGTGGTGGACGTGCAAAATATCCCATCTATGCCCACCAATGTCGAATGGGGTGATGCCTCACATTCTAAGGTATTGGGTCTTGGCAAGGTTGTCATTTCTCATGATCTAACGATCGAGAAAGTCATGCTTGTTGATTCCCTTGCGTTCAATTTACTTTCCGTTCGTCAACTCGCACTCATGGGTTTTGCCACCTCTTTGATATTGATACCGTGGCCCTCTTGTGTAGCAAGACTCGGGCATGTCGATAACGGTCTCTATGTGGTTAACTTCTCAGAGCAACCCACTAAGACCGCGACATGCCTAATGGCTAAAGTTGATGTGGGATGGCTTTGGCATCGCCGTTTAGCCCACGTCAATATGATATCTTTGCAAAGTCTTCTCAAGGGGGACCATGTCCATGGACTAACGAATGTTAGTTTTGCCAAAGATCGTGTTTGCAGTGCTTGTATCGAAGGAAAGCTTCATGAGACGGCTCACCCTCCCACGACTATCATCTACTCGAAGAGACCCTTGGAGCTCCTCCACATGGACCTCTTTGGGCCCCCATCCTTTGATAGTCTTGGGGGTAGAAAGTATTGCTTGGTGATAGTGGATGATTATTCAAGATACACTTGGGTATACTTCTTCAAGAGGAAGAGTGAGACTCAACAAACCGTCATTTACTTTGCAAATGAAGCTCAACGTCAACACAATGCAAAGATCTTGACAATAAGAAGTGACAACGGCACCGAGTTCAAGAACTACACCTTGGATGAGTTTCTTAGTGATGAAGGGATCAAGCATCAATATTCTGCACCATATACCCCTCAACAAAATGGTGTTGCGGAGAGGAAGAACCGGACGTTGATGGATGCGGCAAGGACCATCTGGGCCGAAGCCATCAACACAGCTTGTCATGCATCCAATCGGCTCTATCTCCGCAAAGGCTTGAACAAGACTCCGTATGAGATACTCACCGGTAACAAGCCCAATCTCAAGTACTTCCGGGTGTTCATGTGTAAGTGTTTCATTCTCAAGAAAGGTGTTCGTTTGTCTAAATTCGAAGCTAGAGCTCATGAGGGCATATTTGTTGGTTATGCTACAAACTCTCATGCTTACCGTGTTCTCAACAAGTCCAACGGACTCATTGAGGAGACGTGTAACATAGAGTTTGATGAAAATAACGGCTCCCAAGTGGAGCAAAGTGGTACTTGTGATGTAGGTGATGAAATTCCTCCCCAAGCCATAAGAAGAATGGGTATTGGTCATATCCTACCCATTGAGGAACCCCTTGTGGCCGAAGGAGAAGGACAATGCTCCACTCAAGTGGAGCCATCACCTCCACAAGACCCACACGCTTCCGAAGAACAAAGTGAAGGCCCTCACCCTCTTGAACAAGACCAAGGGCAAGATCAACCTCAAGATGGTGGTGAACCTCTAAATGATGCCCAAGGTCAAGTTCTCCCCCTCGAGCAAGTTCAAGATCATGAGCAAGCTCAAGACGGTGCTCAAGATGATCAAGTTAACCTTCCTCCTTCTACACCCGAGGAGGAATTAGAGCGTCGTGCCGCGAAGATTGCTTCCAAACTCACCACACAAGGCCATCTCATGGAAAACGTGGTTGGAAGCCTAAGAAAGGGGGTAAGCACTCGTAGACAATTAGCTAACTATTGTGACCATCATGCGTTTGTCTCTTGTGTTGAACCCCAAAAGGTCTATGAGGCGCTCGAAGACTCGGATTGGCTCAATGCCATGCATGAAGAACTCAACAACTTCGAATACAACAAGGTGTGGAGATTAGTGCCAAGACCTTCGGGGAACCACAACGTCATTGGAACAAAGTGGATCTTCAAGAACAAGCAAGATGCTCATGGGAACATCATTCGCAACAAGGCAAGATTGGTAGCACAAGGCTACTCCCAAGTCGAGGGTATCGACTACGGTGAAACCTTTGCTCCCGTTGCTCGTCTTGAATCCATTCGTTTGTTGATTGCTTATGCTTCCCATCACAACTTTAAGTTGCCACAAATGGATGTGAAAAGTGCTTTTCTTAATGGTCCCATTAATGAGTTGGTTTATGTCAAGCAACCCCCCGGGTTCGAGGACCCCTACTTCCCGGATCATGTGTATCAACTCGATAAGGCACTCTATGGCCTTAAACAAGCCCCACGTGTGTGGTATGACCACCTTACCGAGTTGTTACAAGATCATGGATTTGAAGTAGGACAAACGATCCCACTCTTTTTACTAAGAAGGTCAAAGGGGAGTTGTTTGTATGCCAACTATATGTTGATGATATTATCTTTGGTTCTCCTAACAAAGCTTTCAATGAGGAATTTTCCGCTCTCATGACCTCCAAGTTCAAGATGTCTTCGATGGGAGAGTTGAAGTTCTTCCTTGGCTTTGACATCAAACAAAGAAGAGAAGGAACCTTCACCAATCAAGCCAAATACACTCAAGACATGCTTAAAAGATTCAAGCTAAGTGATGTCAAGCCGGCTTCTACACCAATGCCTACCAAGTGCCAACTTGACATCGATCCCAATGGTAAAGCGGTGGATCAAAAGGTATATCGCTCCATGATTGGCTCCTTGCTTTACCTTTGTGCATCTAGACCGGATATCATGTTGAGTGTGGGGATGTGTGCACGGTTTCAAGCCGCACCAAAGGAAAGTAACTATGTGGCGGTCAAGAGAATCTTTCGATATTTGGCTCATACCCCAAACTTTGGCTTATGGTACCCAAGATGAGCAAATTTCAAGCTTGAAGGTTTCACGGATTCCGATTGGGCGGGGGACAAAGTGGATAGGAAGTCCACTTCCGGAGGGTGCCAATTTCTTGGTTGCTCTTTGGTAAGTTGGTCTTCCAAGAAGCAAAGTTGTGTGTCTCTCTCATCCACCGAAGCGGAGTATGTGGCGGCCGGTAGTTGTTGTGCTCAACTCCTATGGATGAGGCAAACTTTAAAGGAGTACGGTGTCATTTGTGACAAAGTGCCTCTTTGGTGTGATAATGAAAGTGCCATCAAGATTTCTCTCAACCTGGTACAACACTTCAAGATGAAGCACATTGAGATTCGGTATCACTTCATCCGGGATCACATTAGGCGAGGGGAGATCGAGCTCAAGTATGTCAACACTCATGATAACCTTGCAGATATTTTCACGAAGCCCTTGGATGAAGCAAGATTTCGCGAGTTAAGGCATGAGCTAAATATCATTGATTTGAGCAATGTGACTTGAACCCGTACACCCCGACCACACTGAACGTGTTGTCTAGTTTAGGTGTAGGCATGGACATAGGGGGAGTGTTGTTCTCTCAATGAACTCTCCCTCCCCCCATTATGCATAAATCGATCACCTCTTTCACATTAGCCATTTTTAATTGTACTTGTCCTTCAAAGACGAGTTTCGGTCATGGGCCCAAGGATAATTCTTCGCGGTGCCATACCATCCAACTCAAACATAGGTGGCTTCGGCCACCGCCCTCTCTCCTCGAGAGGCTCTGTCGCTTGGTGGTTTCTTGTTGTCCTTTTGCCTCTGGTTTGTGCGTGTTCTTGTGGTTTCTTGTGTGTGAAAAGTTTCCGTGCAAAGGCTTTTTCTTCTCGTGTTGAAACTTGCGGTGACTTGAGCTCACAGTACTACCGCGGCCAGCTACGGTTCTACCGCAGCCAACCACGGTACTACCGCTTGCGGGAGCACGGTACTACCATCACCATGCGGCAGTAATTTTTTACTGCCGCTTGGTTGAGCGGTACTACCGCCTCGGTGCGGTACTTCCGCCCGAGCGGTACTACCGCGATGATACACGGTACTACCGCGCCCGTTCGAGCGCGTGGGGATAAGGATGGGCGGGGGGAGTTTTAACTCCCCATACCCATTCGCTGTCCTCTCTCTTCATGTCGCCTCCTTCTCTCCCTCGCTCAAGAATGGAGCCGGCGTTCGTCGCCAGATCTCCTCCACTGGCTGCCCTCCCGTGATTCCGACCGGTGGGATCGTTCCCCGCCACGTGCTCTTGCTATGGACCAAGGTTTTTCCCCAACTCCCTCTCTGTGTTGATTGTGTTTAGTGTTTCTAGGTTTTGGGGGAGGCTTGTGTGTTCTTGAGATTCTTAGGCTTAATCTCTGCAAGAGTAGGATGAAGGAGTGTGGTATTGCATAGGATTTATACTTGTATTGTTGTCTTGCGCTAGATCGGATCACCGTAGCACCGCCATTGTTTCGCGGTTCTTTTCAGATTCAAACCGCCGGTTGGATCTGATGCGATGCGGTACTACCGCCCGTCTGGCGCGGTACTACCGCTTGCACGGTACTACTGCCCTTCGGGAGCGGTACTACCGCGCTCTGTGCGGTACTAAAATTTTACTTCCGCTCCAACCACGGTACTACCGTGACCTCGCACGGTACTACCGCGTTTGGAGCAGTACTAATATTTTAGTACCGCAAGCAGTGGCAGTTCTACCGTGGCTCACATCTATCGCATGCCAACTTTCTCGTATGCCTTCTATGTGTTTCTTGTGCTTTTTCGTGGCCTTTGCATTGATTTTTTCGCGTCTTTGGTGTTTTGCGTGTGTGTCTCAGGTGGTGGCTCTCGCCGGTCCAACCCCAGTCGTGATACTGGCTCCAAACGTCTGCGCAACCCAGGTGAAGTACCAGAGGGCTCGTCTGCCTCCAAGCACAATGTCAAGCACTCAGCTAGCAAGCACAAGGAGCCCGCTAAGAGCATGGATGAGATAGCCCAAGCTGATTATGCCCGTCTCAGGCAGCTTCACCCTTATGTGCACCCGCGTTCCACTTTCAGAGGCTATGAGCTGTTCTGGAACAAGCAACATACCAACATCTATCTGGATGTCATCAAGAACAAGCAGAATACCTATGTGGAGGTGAAGTGGATTGATATTCATCACATGAGGAAGGACAAGTTCCGTGACTACTTTGGAGAGGCTCTGGACTTGGTGGAGCAGTTTGGCATTGAGCATGTGTTAACCTTCCACCTCGACTATGACCCTGAGCTTATCTGTCAGTTCTTTGCCTCAGTCTACTTTCACTCCGATGAGGAACGGAGGATGACCTGGATGACCAATGGCCGTAAGCTGTCTGCTACCTGGAAGGAGTTCATGGATCTTCTCCAGGTTCCTGATGATGGACTCAACTCTCCAGTGGGTGTTCGCCCCCATGCCAATGCTGAGTTTGCCAGCAAGGACAGGCTTGCCCCATTCATGGTTGAGAAGGCGCTCGCCAATGGCAAGACAACTTTGGTGCTCAACCCTTTCCTGAATATCATGTATCGCATCTTCCGCAACTCCATGTTCCCTCGCATCGGTGACAAAGACAAGGTTCATGCCTATATGGTGGACATGATGCTCATCTGCGAGGAGGCTCGTTCGTCTCAGTCTCAGCCACT
Organism: Triticum dicoccoides; assembly: GCF_002162155.2. Lineage (NCBI taxonomy): Eukaryota > Viridiplantae > Streptophyta > Magnoliopsida > Poales > Poaceae > Triticum > Triticum dicoccoides. The sequence goes on from NW_021308684.1 coordinate 98,462, forward strand.
TGATGTCTCACAAATCATGTGGTGTGAGCTCCGGTTTGCAGTGTTCAACCGCAAGGTGCCTATCTATGGGCCCTATCTGTTTCTGCTGATTTCGAAGACTTGGGAGAAGATGTTCCCTGATGAGGAGTTTCTTGCTCCAGACTTGGTTCGCCATGAGCCCATCTGCCTGCGTATCAAATCCAACTGGGCCAACACCACTACTCGTGCCGAGGCGACTGCTGCTAGGGCTGCTGTTGATGAGGAGGATGCTGGCGCCGAGGATGTTGCTGAGGGCCATGCTGCTAGGCCTTCCCAGAGTGCCGCTATGCCATCATGGGCCAAGAAGCTGAAGGACACGATGAAGACTCTTTTCTGCATGCAAGCCAAGGGGCAGTACAGGACTCACGTGGCGTCCAAGGAGAGTTGTCGCCGGGACAACAAGATCTTGCAGCTCTATGGTGAGGCAGTGTCTGGCGGGTCTGAGGAGCACATCACTCCAGAGGCCAAGTGGATGGAGAAGCAGGGCTACAGGTGGACTGAGTCTGAGGAGGATGTCGAGGAGACCATCCCTGCTGCCGAGGAGACCGATGGAGAGGCTTGGGACGAGTTCTCTGCTTGAGCCACCTCTTGTGTGTAGGTGTCCTCTCTGCCTTTTTGGCGTCTCGATTCCAAAGGGGGAGAGAGTGTAGGGATTTGCGAGTGTGTCGTGTGTTTGCTGCTTTCTCGTTTGTGTCGTGTGTTTGCTGCTTTCTCGTTTGAACCTCGGTAGCTTTACCTCGTATAGTGTAAGACTTATGCACTCTATCTATCCTAGCGAGCTTGTGTTATATTGTGCTATATTTATGCTATGCTATGCTTATTATCATGCCTTGGTCTCTAAAATATAGGGGGAGTGTTGATCCTAGTCGGTGTGCTATGCAGTCCAAAGCATTCATCTAGAGTGCACATATCTAGGGGGAGCCCGTCTATGTTTTAGAGAGGTGGGGTTTGCCCCTGCTCTAAATTATCTTATCTATATGCGAATCCCGTGTTGTCATCAATCCACCAAAAAGGGGGAGATTGTAAGGGCATATTTATCCCTCAGGTGTTTTGGTGATTGATGACAATGCATTTGCGGACTAATTGTGTGCCTTGAGTTTCTCAGGTTCTTCATCTCTAGGCACGAGACGATTCGGTACCCCTCGGAGACTATTGAAGTCGGCGTTGTTCTACGTTTCTCTTTGGTGGATTTGAGTCGTAGGAGAGCCGTACTATTAAGAGGGGGTCCGCATCGGAAAGGTTTGGGTGGAATCAACACGTACACTTGTTCCTCCTTTCCCTGCATTTTGGAGCTTCCCTTTGTTATCTTGGTTGTGCGGAAATATGACGACTACTGCTGTACTTCCGGTAGTACCACAAGTACACGCGGTAGTACCGCTGTGTGTCGCGGTAGTACCGCTCATCTGGAGCGGTAGTACCGCGGCTCCCAGGCCTTGTGCCGCTCCGGTGCGTTAGTAGGGGCGGATGTAATTTTTTACATCCGCGCCCTCCACGGTAGTACCGCTCGTCCAGCGCGGTAGTACCGCGGGGGCCCACGGTAGTACCGCTCCCTAGGAGTCGTAGTACCGTGGCCCTCCTACCTAGTACCGCAGTGTCGCGGTAGTAAGCGCGGATGTAATTTTTTACATCCGCGCCCGCACGGTAGTACCGCGCCTCGCGAGCGGTAGTACCGCGTCGGATTTTTGTACCACCTCAGTTTCAGCGGAAGTAGGCACGGATGTAATTTATTTCATCCGCGCCTTTCCCAGGCCGTGACTTTCCTGCCTAGCGGTACTACCGCAAGTGGGTGCAGTAGTACCGCGCAAGCGGTAGTACTGCCCCCTTGTCAGGCTAGTTCCGGCTTGTGCTATTGTCGCGGTAGTACTGTGGTCAGCCACGGTAGTACCGCATAGCGTCGCGGTAGTACCGCGCCCCTGGAGCGGTAGTACCGTGTGTCGCGGGCTGAACGTGTGAATAACGGTTGGATTCTTTCCACGACTATATAAGGGGTGTCTTCTACCTCTAGTTGACTACCTCTTTCACCTCTAAGCTCCATTGTTGCTCCAAACTCCATTTTCACTCGATCTCTCTCCCTAGCCAATCAAACTTGTTGATATGCTCGGGATTGGGTGACAAGTGCCCGATCTACACTTCCACCACAGGATATTTGATTCCCCCCACTTATTCCTAGCGGATCTTATTACTCTTGATTGTTGAGCACCCTAGACGGTTGAGGTCACCTCGAAGCGATACTCCATTGCGGTGAAGCTTTGCGGTATTGTTGGGAGCCTCCAAGTGTTGTGGAGATTGCCCCAATCTTGTTTGTAAAGGTCCGGTTGCCGCCTTCAAAGGCTCCAATAGTGAAATCACGGCATCTCGCATTGTGTGAGGGCGTGAGGAGATTACGGTGGCCCTAGTGGCTTCTTGGAGAGCATTGTGCCTCCACACCGCTCTAACGGAGACGTACTTCCCCTTAAAAGGAAGGAACTTCGGTAACACATCCTCGTCTCCACCGGCTACACTCTTGGTTATCTTGTCCCTTTACTTTTGCAAGCTTACTTGTGCTATATCCATTGCTTGCTTGTGTGCTTATTGTCTTTGCATCATATAGGTTGTCCAGGTAGTTGCACATCTAGACAACCTATTTCATTGCAAGTTTTAAATTGTTAAAGAAAAGTTTAAAAAGTGTTAGTTGCCTATTCACCCCCCTCCCTTCTAGTCAACCATATCGATCCTTTCAGATGTGTGCAAGACGATGGGGGGTTTACCAACGGGTCTTGCGCAGCCCAGCCTCCGGCATCAAGGCGTGCGTCGCGTATGTACGTCTCAGCCCCACTGGAACCACGCCGCCTCACCATGAACGGAGTGTGGTTCTTAATACCGACAAAAATATAAGTATATATAATGGCGTGCACGTATAGAACCGCCTTGCAGCTTACATTGTTCCTTTTCACTTTTGTGTGGTTGTATTTCTCCTAGCTTATACTATTATACACGCACCGCTTTCTCGCTCATTAACACGACAAAAGATATATGCGATGGCCTGTACATAAAGGGGTCAAGCACACTAGTACAACTTTCATTGCTGATTGTACTACTTTCGATGGCGCGTCGTCGGTCGAAAATCGCCACATACGGGTAGTTACACGTCAGCCTATCTTATCATCTGATGCACCAGATGGGACAGAGACCTAGATTACGTGCGCGTAGCTTTTAGCCGCACTTTTCTGCTGCTTATACATGTATTGTGTGAAGTTTGTTTTTTCTTAAACGGACGTTGTCTTTTCTTCTAATGCATTTCTTTCCAACGTGGTTAAGCGTCAATGCTAAGTTAGAAATTTAACGGTTTACGGAATTTTCAAAATAAAATAAATTATTTTTTCTGTTAAAAACACATCTCAAGTCAGATTGTTAGATTAATATTAGGTGTTACTATTTTTAACATTTCGATAAACATATCTTCAAAAATTCTTGTAGCAATGTAGAGTTTTTGTAGAAAAAAGGCTTTCGGATATCGTCAGCGCTATCCCCTAAAACGGACCTAGTGTCCAACCATGATAGTGATACAGGAGCCGGCCATCCAACCCTATCCATCAAACATCTGGTCACATTTTAAATGGTATTTGAACAAACCGGTCGATCATTTAAACCGGACCAGTTTCGTGACATTTTTAACATATTTCATTTAACAAAAGTGTACATGACATTTTTAATATAAAATGTTAACTTAGCCGAAATCTTCGCCAGCCGTTGAGGCGTCCATGTTTCATGTACTGTCTTCCCCATGTCCGGCATCTTTGCCGGTTCTTTCCTCCGGGGAGTGAAGCTGGTAGTCGCCGGCCATAAAGAGTAAGACATGGTCCACGGACATGCCCGCAAGGACACGGGCGCGTCCGTCTCCCATCTGCTACTCTTCTTTGTCGAATTCCATCGCTTGGACGCCGCCGGTCGATGTAAGGGCCATGATAGATGTGGATGGGCCGGACTCGTGGTCGTTGTGGCTCGATGGGAACCGTGGGTGATGCGGGGCTGCCGCTGTTTCCACTCGCAATTGCGTTGCAGTCGGCGCGAGCACTGCATATGGTTTCATAAAGGTATCAAGTACACTAGTACAACATGTATTGCTAATTTTACTGCTTTCATCGCTTTGCCGTTTCTGTTCTCGCGCGGATGCATGCGTCTCCTCGGCCGAGCGCGCGCTCTCGTACCTAAAAGGCGCCGGATACGGGCACGTTATACGTCAGTCTAGCTTATCGTCTGATGCCCCGGATGAGGATGAGGTGATCAGACCTAGATTACGTGTGCTTAGCTGATGGCCGGAACCACATTTTCTGCTGCTTATACATATATTGTATGAAGTTTGTCTTTTCTTAAACGAATGTTATCTTTTCTTCCATTGCATTTCTTTCCAACGTGGCTAAGCATCATTGCTAAGTTAGGAATTTAACGGTTTAAGTAATTTTCAAAATAAATTAAATTATTTTTTCTGATAAAAAATCTCAAGTCAGATTGTCAGATTAATATTCAAGAGTATCTCCAAAAAGTCTTATTGCATTCTAGAGTTTTTCAAGAAAAAAGGCTCTGGGGTATCTTCAACGCTATCCCCTAAAACGGACATTAGTATCTGTCCACGGTACAGGAGTCGGCCATTCAACCCTATCCATCAAACGTCCGGACACACTTTAAATGGTATTTGAACAAACTGGATGATCCTTTAAACCGGTCTAAATTCATGACATTTTTTGCATATTTCATTTTAAAAAGTGTACATGACATTTTTTTCACATAAAATGTTAATCTAGTCTAAATCTTCGCCAGCCGTGGAGGCGTCCTTGTTCCATGTCCCGTCTTCCCCATGTCCGGCATCTTTGCCGGGCCTGAGCTCCACGAAGTAAAGTTGTGGCTCACCGGTGATGAAGAGTAAGAAATGGGACACGGGCATGCCCACATGGGATACGGACCCCTTCTTCTCCTTGTCAAATTCCGTTGTTTGGATGTCGTCGGTCAATGTGAGGTCCAAGATGGATGTGGAACGGGCCGGACTCGTTGTCCTTGTGGCCCGACGGGAACCGCGGGTGACATGGAGCTGCCGATGAAACCGTTCCCGTTCGCGATCGCCTAAGCCGTCGTGCCCGCCTCCACCGTGACCGCGTTGTAGCCGGCACGAGCGCTGCACGTGCTCTCGTAGAGCGCTACCTGCTGTTTGAGGAAGTTCGGCTCCTCCGAGGCCATGGCCGCCCTGGCCTCCTCGCTTGCGAAGTCGCCATAGATTTTGGCCCTCAACCAGCCGGTAATGATGGAGGTTGGAAAGGTTGTAGCCTTGCTCCTCCGGCGCCAGCCAAAACATCAACATTGGGGGTGTCGGCTGCTCCTCCATCATGACGATGTTGAAGTGTGGTTTCGCCATGGACCTGTGTGAGCGGCTCGTCTCTCACCTCCGGCGAACCAGCCTCTATTCGTCACACATGACGGTGCTACTAGACAGCCGCAAGCCTGGCCAACTCGTGCTTTTTCTCCGCCGAGAGGGTCTCCCACTTCGCTCTAGAGCTTGTTGTGGCGAAGGTGGTGCACAGAGGAGATACGAAAATGGACGTGGTGTGGTGCGGATCATGTTGTGCGCGGCCACTTATAAATAAAGGGCATCGACCAAGCCAAACATCAAGTTGTTTCAGTGCAGACACTGGAGCGGGTTTCTCAGCTATCACGTCTGCTTAATGTCGACACCCATATAGATGAGCAGCCGACTTTAATGCGGTAGATAGTTGTCTCGTCACCCCATCCGATCACGTCTCTCCGGCATTGAATAGGCGCCGAGACCATGACGTGATGGGGGTGGCGCACTCGGCCAGCACTCCCATTCAATGATGGCTCTACTGACCGGTCGCGGCCCCTCTAGGCTGGCCTGAATACAACGTGGAGAGTGGAGATGCAGTTGCGCCGGAGATGGCGCGTGCTCGAGAGAATATTTCGATTGGACCGGGGTGCCGAACTAGTATGTTGTGGGGGTTCGTAAGCCTGCTCACCTCCCCCTGCTTTGCATCCAGTTGGCGGGATTTCGGACAAGCCAATGCATCCGCACATCAATGGGTACATCATGGATGGCTTGCTGCTCCAAGACACCTCGATGCCCTTAGTATTTACAGATAGACGACACACTAGCCAATACTTGTATGCATGTATTGCATTCTTTAATTCATATTTTCACTCTTTAATCCACACCATAACGATCAATATATACTGTCAGTTTGAGTTAGTATTCTGTACCACATCAATAAGATGGCATGCTAATGGCATGAGTTTTTCTAAGATGCATGACTTCGATAAGCACATGACAAATTGTGATGTGGCAAATATTCATGTCTTGGTGAGGTTGGTGAGTGCATGTTGTAACACTTAAAGGTAGTTGATGTGATGCATGGCTAAAAAATAGTGAATGCTGACATTGAACACTTTTTGAGGTGGAGGGCTGCGCATGTTGAGAGAATTGCTTGTGGTGAGGATTAACTTTTTAAGAATACTTTGCTTTTAGTGGGAATGAAATTTTTAGGAATATAGAATTTAGGAAGCCACAAAAATTGATTTTTTCTCAGAGGTAATAGATAATTACCAAGTTTTCTTTTAGATGACACTTGCAAAGTGTTCCTCCCATATGCGAGGGCACCATCTTTAATTATTGTGATCAAACTTTGAAATGGTTAACTTCTTTTATGATTTCCTGGATATTCTCATTATTGGTGGTAAATAGTACAATTTTTTTGTTAAATAAAATATCACAATTGTAGAAAAGAATTTAATCATGCCTTTTTTAGGATCAATTTTTCATAATTTTATTTGTATGAGCCATAATGGTAAACACTTCCTAAAAGTTGAACAAATAACATTGTCCAATAGAGTACAATTTTAAAAGGCTTTATCACATTGTACTCATTTAAACAGCACCACTAAAGGAATACAGTTTGTTTGCCACATCAAGAATCCATAACATACAATAGTACTTGTCAAAAAGAACGAGAATACTTCATAGACAATACATATTTAACTATATCAAAAATAAAATAAAATATAACAACTAATATGGGTATAAATACTATTTTCTTACTACTTCGTCAAGTTAAAGAGGAAAAAACAACATCTTCCATAATATTCCCGTAAATAATGATGGAGAATCGAAGCATTATTACATTCTATACATCAAACATAAAAAAACTGTGATGAGCCTGCAAAAATGTTATGAACTATAATTGGAGGATAGTCCAAAAATGATCGTTATCAATTTTCTAAATCACAAAGATTCCGGTAAATCCTGTTGAATCAATTAACCCATTATTCCTATATAAAGAATGCTAGAGTCGTGCCTTCCTAGGCTTTTCGAGGGGGGGGGGAGGCTCCTGCCCATCCATTGCCAGTTGGCTTGCGGCAGGAGCCTCGTGGGGCGGCTCCGGGCCATCTGATCTGCCAGGACGGCTCGCAACCGGGCGACCCAGTTGGAAGCTCGATGATGGGTGGCCCGAGGGCGCGTGATCGCTATAGTTAGCGTGTGTCCATGACATGTGGAACCAAGGCGCATGATCTCTACAGTCGGGCGAAGAAAGCCTCCCAGTTGTCCGTTGCTGGGTAGATTGTGACAGAAGGCTCTCAGAGATGAATAAAATTAGTCTCTTCAAGACCGTAATGTACTGTAGATATTACCTTATAAGAGATACTATAAGTTTTTTCAATCATTTTCATATTTCTGGTGATGTTAAGAATGACCGATGTACCAGAATTCAAGGATGCGACCACCCCGAGAAATATGTATATAGATCAACTTTCATACCGATGTACAGACTGAAACTAGTGAAGCCATCATTGATTGCTAGTTAGTGGTCATTTTAGTTCACATCTAAAGGTTGAACCTTGTTCATGTATATTAAAACAACCTATTTGTAAGTATGAGAGTATGGACGTTGATGATATTTAGGTGCTTGATCCTTGGATCTTATTCTATTATAGTGGTGAATCTCCCTAACAGATTAAAATGCTATCACTACTGGGAAAAGGCTTATAGGTGGGGTCACATTATTGGCGGCACCTATAGGTACATGCCACCGCTATTTCGTCGAGACAGTGGTGGGTACAAAAGAGGGCTGGCAACAGGGGTGGGTACAAAAGAGGGCCGAGAAGGTATTGGATGTGCACTAGTGGGAAAAACATGCCGCCCTCCACTAGTAAATTCTTACGATGTTAGTCATGGGCTAAATGTTTCGGTGGCAGGCATATACTTGTCATCCACCACTGCTAGCTCATTTTGTAGGAGTGTATACTTTATAGAGTTTGTAGATCAAATATGCCAAAGTTGTGTACAACGCAACTTCCCGCTTAGTAGTGTAGGACAAAATTAAGAGAGACATTTACTTAGTTGTATTTTTTACAAAACATAATACTAATAATATGCAGCAGAGTCCTGTTGTTTCCTAAAAAAACATTTACTTAGTTGCTTACGAGTCTGCGCGATATGGTAGATAAGTTAGAACTGTTTTGTCTTTCCTGAAATTTAATTTGCAATATTTCATATGTCTTCCACCACTTTACAAATTGCAACACCTCGGTATTTGAGTAATTTGAGTTCTCCAGGCAATAAATACTTAAGTTATAATACGTCATCCTGCTAACTTTGAAGAACCAAAATAGAGTAGACTATGCTTCAGTACGAACATTTGATGGCAATAGTAATCAAAATATAAATCTGATGTGTGTGTGTGTGTGTGTGTGCGTGTGTGTGTGTGCGTGCGTGCGTGTGGGCGTGCGTGCATGCGTGTGTGTGAAAGAACCGTACAAAAATTACACGTGTCATAAATTAGTTGGATGCAACGATGGTACTGATATAAAGAACAAGCGACAAACCAGATGTGGATAGAATGCTCACCAATGCACATGGGTTTAGTGTTTGGAAGCTTTTCACACAACAATGGGTTTTCAGTTCTAGGGTTTCTATCTAAACGACTTTGTTTGGCACCACTATGCACACATGTGAAGCTTTCTGCAATTGAGTTTTAGGGTTCTACGCAGTTGGTTTGGGTGGCAACAACCAAATCTATTGCCAAAAGTGGCCAAAAGTGAATTTTGACAAAGAAAGCATGAGACACAAGAAGATGCAATTTTATTATTGAGTGTCAAGATAGCAAAGGTTTTTTTTGCGGGGAAGGTTAGCAACAATTTTGACTTAGTAGCTATGTTATCTGGTAACCTGGTGCGAAATTCAATCATCTTGTTGCTTTTTTTTAGGGAAACGGTAGGACTCTGCTGCGTATTTGTATTGCTTTTCATTTTTTTTATATAAGTGCACTGAAGCAGAGAGGTTCAACTAGAAAAAACAACTACACAGAATGAGAGAAAAATCATCTTTTTGATCCTCCATACCCAGTAGGATTGAATCTTTCAAGAACATCATCGGTTATCCTCTAAACTTCTCTTAGACTAACCTTACACAAGGCATGTGTAATACATCTAGATGTGCGTCGTATTAGATCAACTACATTTGCAATCCGAATCCCTGGAATAACCCAATCGGAAAATACCTAAAATCACTAGTAATTTCATGATGCAACAAGATCTTGTACATGCACGAAAATAAGATATGCTATACTGCAAATCCAAGAGATAAGTACTACAACAGAATGACACAAATATTATTATAAAAATATTTCATGTTAAGACAACTAATAACTTCGTACTTCAAATATGGTCGTACAATGATCGCCACTGTACATTTTTAAATATTATTCTTATTACATAAAATTAATATACCGAAGACCTTCCACTACTTTAGATATCACCACACGAGTTAATTACTATAGTTTTCTATACATTTGGATACATCTAATACTGTTAGGACTGATCGATGTACTGGTATTCAGGGCCGTGATCCCCCGAGAAATCTAGATAAAGATCAACATTCATGCTGCCTTCATGACATCGACAAATGAAGCCGCCTGGGATTTGAATGTTAGTGGCCATTTATAGTTCAGTTATAAGGGTTACAACAAACTTTGTTCATGATATACTACAACAACCTGGCGCTTGGATGACATGAGTATGGACTTTTATGATTTTCAGGGTTGTTCGATCCTTGAGTACGATTTCCTGAATTTGGAATTTGCATATTTTATACTTCTTTGCTTTGCATCAAAACTTGTAACAACATCGGTGTTTGAGAAATATTTTCTCCCTTCACCTCAAATCAATTATGATTAACTAATGGACTAACCTGATTATATGATTTGCATTCAAAATACATTATGGTAACATAAGACAAGAGTGCACCCACACCAAAACAAAACACAAGACAAGAGTGAACAGATTACATGATTGGTAGAAGGAAATAACATGGTGATAAACAACAGCACAGTAAACCCAATACATGGCAGCGACACATGAGAACAACAATGAAAATACATTGTAACTTAAATGATATATATATTCAGATTGCCTCTGGATTATGATGGCACACGGATATGGGATCTCGGTGCCTATTGCGCACGGCCGAGGCTAAACAGTAGGAGAATCGGGGAAATACCACGGCTTGGTGAAATTATCATCAGTCCCTTCTGTTGGAGCACTAGGAGTGACGGGAACGACGAACAACTTGGGTTTCTTGAACACCAGGTGGCGAGACGGAGCCCCTAGGGGTTCACTTGAGGAGCTTAAGAAGCTTTCTGCATGCGCCACGATCTCCATCCGTCGGATCGGCTGCTGTGGCTGTGGAGCTGGTGCATGAACGTGCGCCGGCTGCAGGCCGAGACGTGCTCGTGCCGGAAGCGGCATGTGCAGGAAAGGATATGCTGGCACCGGTGGCGTTTCGCCGGCGGGCGCTTCAAAGGGGAAGGGAAAGTAAACTTACAGCTTGGGCGGCGGTGGAGGCGGTGATGTGGGATCCAATGGCTGTTGTTTAACGGTTAATTGGGTATGCAGTACATAAATGCGTAGATGTCTCTAATTTTTGTTGGACTTTCTAGAATATTGTTCTTTCACCTTTTGTGCTTTTAGTACATAATAGATTCCTCATCTTGTTGGCTGTGAATTTATTGAAATGCTTCATCATTATACTGCCTATTATATATGACTACAGTACGAATAGAAATTTAGGACTTAGTTGGTGGACCAACCATCCTAGGATTGAGACTCTACCTTAGATACATTAAGCATGTCCCTGTTATATTAGTCTTAACATGCTTTAGTTTGTGTTTACACAGGTTGAAGTGGGTACAAAGTAACACATTTTTTTATTTGAGTATTTGTAGGAGCTGCTGCAGGTGGGGCTGGAGGACGAGGATCAGCCTCTAGTAAGCTCCCTCTCTCTGTACTTTCTTGTGATAGGCTCTCATGCTTTCATGCAAGTGTGTAACTGTATTATTATTATTATTATTATTATTATTATTATTATTATTATTATTGTTTTGATATTTATGAGTATTTGCAGGAGGTGATGCAGGCAGAGGAGGAGGAGGAGGATGAGCCTCTGGTAAGCTCTCTCTCCATTTAGTTTCTTGTGTCTCTCATACTTCGATGCAAGTGTGTAACTGTATTCTTTGTTGCTAATTACCATCCCGCTTTCCTTCTTTCCTTCTGACCACCAAATGCAAGGCTCTACGATGGGCATATTTGATCGAATTGGCGACCTCAATCATAGGATGGTTTGGCTCATTATGATGCCATTGAATTGTTTTAGTAGGATCAAATTAGCCTTCATCTTTTAATAAAATTGTCATCATAGGGAATGCCATAATGACAGACCCATTAGCTATACATTTCACATAACAAGATGGGAATAGCAGTTGAGCATTGCCTCATAAAATCAGCGACACTTATTTTGGGACGGAGGGAGTATAGGCTAAAAGCACAATAGAGAGGAAAAAGGAACAATATTCCAGAAAATCCAACAAAAAATAGAGACATTTGGCCATTATACCAAAGCAGCGATGCTTATTTTGGGACTGAGGGAGTAATAGATAGATTTCTCATCTTGTTTGGCTGTGAATTTATTCAAGTGCTTCATCATTATACTTTTTCATATGATTAAATCATGAATAAAAAACTAGGAATTAATTGATGGACCAACCATCCTAGGATTGAGACTACCTTACATAAAGCATGCCCATGTTATATTAGTGTTAACATGCTTAAGTTTGCATTTGCACAGGTTGAACTTGGTACTAACTAACAAGTTATCTTTGTTTTTTGGTATTTATGAAGCAGTTGGAGGAGCCGCCGCAGGAGGAGGTGGAGGAGAACAATGAGGCGCAGGTAAGCCCCCTCTTCAGTTTACTTTCTTGTGTTAGTCTCTCTTGCTTTAATTTGAGCTAAATGTGTCACTTATCCGTTGTTATTAATTTAGCAACTTGCTTTCCTACTGACCAGTAAATGCAAGGCTACGATGGGTATATTTTATCGAACTGATAATCTCAATCCTAGGATGGCTGTGTTCATTACGATTCCATCAAGGGATTTTTGTAGAATCAACGTGTCCTTCATCTTCAAATAATACTGCTAGCATATTTTATGGACACAACATGTCCCTCAAAAAACACGTTAATATTTTGTACCCCTTCATCAATCAAGTGATTTTCGTATTTGCAATGTGAGTAGGTATGATTAACATCTTTCTTTTTTGCCGCTGGCTGCTATTTTAGTATCCTGGCTGTACCGTTATGGGATATATGAAGCAGGTTTTTTGTAGCTAGAATAGGATTGTAATAAAGTGGCGGATCTAGGATTTGAGGGCAACCATAGACAACATCACAACGGTTAGCAATTTTTTTCTGTCAACCGCGTTACAAATAGTTATTGAAGTCCTGATGCATCATAATTCTGGCATATTGGATGAGAATTTACCAAAAGTATTATACAGATAGTTCAACAATAGTTTTACACAATAGCCGCGAGCTCACACCAAGCGACAACACACGACCTCATGTCACCTGCAGCTGCTGAACTCCACTCACTACCTCACAGACCTAACCCTCCATTGTTCCGCATGCTCGCTCAGCTGCTTTTGCCGCCACCAGTGGCATTGAATTCGTGACTAAGGTTTTTCTTAATTGCTCATGGCCTAGTTGTATTGCGAATGTTTTCATCTGTTTTTAACTTTTTACAGTGGAAGTGTCTCGATTTATTTATATATTGACTATAGTGGACATGAAGACTAGATGTGTGCTGGACTAGGTTGTGGACTGCGTTCCAAATATTTGTGGGCACCATATTCTGACACCGAATCTGCCCATGTTGTAATATAACAAGTTAAGCAGTAATTGCCTTTGGCTCCTAGGTGCATATGCACCCATTGTCAAAATACACATTTCGAGAAGTTAAAAAATTCGGAACAAAAATCCCGCGTGTATATCCAGACATTTTATGTGCGTGCACAAGGTTTCGGTGAAAAACGACGTTTTTTGTCGCTTGTGTAAAAAGACAATTTCTGATGCTTCATTCTAACTATTCACGAGGCATTTCTTTATCTTTTTTACACAAGCCACAAAAAACATTGTTTTTCGCGGAAACCTTGTGAACACACATAAAATGTCCGAATATACACACGGGATTTTTGTTCCGAATTTTTCAACTTTCCAAAATGTGTATTTCGACAATGGGTGCATATGCACCTAGGAGCCAAAATGCCGCTCTCCAAGTTAAGCGCCAATTTAACTTACAGAATGGTGAAGTGGTCAATTGATTGTTTAATTTTGGGTTGATTCCTTCACCCAGATTTGTACAACCGTTCACTCTCTTAATTCCTTGGTTTTGTGGAGTGTACTTATTGTTGTTCTTGTGTAAACATTATTTGATTTTCACATGAAAGCTTCCTTACTCATAAAAATAGCAACAATGCCTACTCAAACAAGTGGGCTGGTTGAGATGTTCCATGATTCCCTTATAATGACTTCAAAGAGCGGTGTGTCGTGGCCATGGCTGCGGTGCCTCGGTGCAGCGATCACCTCCTTAACCAGTCTGGCCGGCGGAGGGTAGGGGAAGTTGAGATTTGTCTTTATTCCCTTCAGCTCCCTAGCCGCGAGGTCGTAGGCGCACGCAGTGACCTCGGGGAAGAGTACGTCCCTAGCCACAACTATGCCTTCGTCACCGGGTGCTTGATCGTTGCCACGAACTTGCCCTCCCCCTTCTTTCTCACTCCAGTTAACTTGATGTTCTCCCCCGCCGCCGCGGCTTCCATGGCCTTTATGACAGTCGAACGGAGGTGGATGCCCTTTGAGGTGGATGCCGGATGTGTGCAAGATGGTGGACTTCAATAGCGGTTCTGCGCAGCTTACCCATCCGGCATCATGCCGTGCGTCGCGTACGTATGTTTCAGCTTCACTGGAACCACACTGCCTCACCAGGAATGGAGAGTGGTTATGAACACCAACAAAAAATACATATGATGGCGTGCACATAAAGCTTGCATTGTTACTTTTCACTTTTGTTTTGGTTGTATATCTCCTACTCCCTCCGTCCCATAATATGTAGGAACCAATATGGGCATCTAGATTCTGCTATTGGTTATTGACCAGAGAGGTGTCCCGGTCATGTCTACATGATTCTCTAACCCGTAGGGTCCGCACGCTTAACGTTTGGTGATGCTAGAGTAATATTGGGATATGCATGTTGGTGACCAAATGTTGTTTAGAGTCCCGAATGAGATCCCGGATATCACTAGGAGCTCCGGAAAGGTCCGGAGGTAAAGATTTATATATGGAAAGTTGCATTCAGGGTTCCGGAAAAAGCTTCCAGAAGGTTTCGGAAACTTCTGGAGGAGTCCGGAAGTCCGCCAAGGGTTCCACCACATTCCAAGGGCCAACATGGGCTGAGGGAAGACGCCCTGCCTTATTGGGCCAGGCGCACAAGTCCCTCAAGGCCCATGTGGCTTGGGAGAGGTGGAAAGTCCACCTGTGTACGGAAAAGAAGGGAATTGGACTAGGAGTCCAACTCCTCCCCATTGGTGCGCCCCTAGGGCTTGGAGGGCTGGCCACCACGCCCCTCCACCTATATATATATATATATAGAGGGGAGGGGGCTCTCCCAAGAGGACACACAAGCCCTTGCCCCCCCCCTCTCCCGTTACTTCGTAACTCCTCCGTCTTCATTGTTTCAGTAGCGTTCGGCGTAGCCTCGCTGGAATCACTCCACAACCATCACCATCACGCCGTTGTGCTACCGACAATCCCATCTACTTATCCTCCCTTGCTTGCTGGATCAAGAAGGAACAAACGTCATTGATCCATACGTGTGCCGAACACGGAGGTCGTCCGTTCGGTACTTCATCGATTTGGATCGTGGTTGGGTCATGAAGAGTATGACTACAACAACAACCCTGTGATATATGCTTCCGCTTAACAGTCTACAAGGGTTCCTAGACACACTCTCCCCTCTCGTTGCTATGCTTCTCCCTGATAGATCTTGGGTGTTCGTAGATTTTTATTTATTTTAATGCTTCATTCCCCAATAGATTATTACCAAGTTTCCGTTTAGATGACACTTGCAAAGTGTTACTCGCATATGCGAGGGCACCATTTTAATTATTGTGCTCAAATTATGAAATGGTTAACTTTTTATGATTTCCTGCTTGTTCTCATTATGGCTAGGAAACAATACAATTTTTTTGTTAAATAAAATATCACAATTGTAGTGAAGAATTTAATTATGCCTTTTTTAGGATAAAGATTTGATAATTTATTTGTACAAGCCATATTGATAAACACTTCCTAAAAGATGAACAAATAACATTGTCCAATAGAGTACAATTTTAAAAGGCTTAATCACATTGTACTCATTTAAGCAGCAGCACTAAAGGTATATGATACGTCTCCATCGTATCTACTTTTCCAGACTCTTTTGCCCTTGTTTTGGACTCTAATTTGCATGATTTGAATGTAACTAACCCGTACTGACGCTGTTTTCAGCAGAATTTCCATGGTGTTATTTTTGTGCAGAAATATAGGTTATCGGGATGACCTGAAACTTACACGGAGAATTTTTTGGAGGGGAACCCACCGGCTGTCCACAAGGGTGGAGGGCGCGCCAACCCACCTAGGGCGCGCCCCCTGCCTAGTTGCCCCCCTGGACCTCCACCGACCTCAACTCGAACTCCATATATTCACGTTCATGGAGAAAAAAAAAGAGAGAAGGATTCATCGCATTTACAATACGGAGCCGCCACCTCCTCCCGTTCTTCATTGGGAGGGCAGATCTTGAGTCCGTTCGGGGCTCCGGAGAGAGGAATCCGTCGCCATCGTCATCATCACCCATCCACCATCACTAGTTTCATGATGCTCACCGCCGTGCGTGAGTAATTCCATCGTAGGCTTTCTGGACAGTGATGGGTTGGATGAGATTTATCATGTAATCGAGTTAGTTTTGTTAGGGTTTGATCCCTAGTACCCACTATCTTCTGAGATTGATGTTGCTATGACTTTGCTATTCTTAATGCTTGTCACTAGGACCCGAGTGCCATGAATTCAGATCTGAACCCTTTATGTTTCCATGAATATATTTGTGTTCTTGATCCGATCTTGCAAGTTATAGTCACCTATTACGTGTTATGATCCGGCAACCCCAGAGTGACAATAGTCAGGACACTTCCCGGTGATGACCGTAGTTTGAGGAGTTCATGTATTCACCAAGTGCTAATGCTTTGGTCCGGTTCTCTAATAAAAGGAGGCCTTAATGTCCCTGAGTTTCCATTAGGACCCCGCTGCCACGGGAGGGTAGGACGAAAGATGCCATGCAAGTGCTTTTCCATAAGCATGTATGACTATATTCGGAATATATGCATGCATTATATTGATGAATTGGACCTAGTTCTGTGCCACCCTAGGTTATAATTGTTGCATGATGAATGCCATCCGACATAATTATCCATTATTGATCCATTGCCTACGAGCTTTTCACATATTGATCTTTGCTTAGTTACTTTTTCGTTGCCACTATTAAGATTGCTACAAAACTGCTATTGTTACTTTTGCCACCGTTACCATTACTTCCATATTACTTTGCTACTAAACGTTTTGGTGTAGATATTAAGTCTTTCAGGTGTGGTTGAATTGACAACTCAGCTGCTAATACTTGAGACATTCTTTGGCTCCCCTTGTGTCGAATCAATAAATTTGGGTTGAATACTCTACCCTCAAAAATTGTTGCGATCCCCTATACTTGTGGGTTGTCAAGACCTTTTTCTGGCGCAGTTGCCGGGGAGAATAGATCTATTATCTGAGTCACTTGGGATTTATATCTGTTGATCACTATGAGGAATTTGAAAGATACTTGAACCAAGATTTTTCCCTCTACTACGAGGGGAGGTAAGGAACTGCCATCTAGCTCTGCACTTGATTCATCTTTTGTTTTGAGTAAGCTTGCGACACCTACACTTGCTATTGATTCTGATATGTCGCATGTTACTGATGATGCTACTTCTGCTATGAATGATGCTTA
Organism: Triticum dicoccoides; assembly: GCF_002162155.2. NCBI lineage: Eukaryota > Viridiplantae > Streptophyta > Magnoliopsida > Poales > Poaceae > Triticum > Triticum dicoccoides. The sequence goes on from NW_021308684.1 coordinate 115,916, forward strand.
TGATGCTACTACTTTGCTTGATACAACTGTGCCACTGGTTGAATTACTTGATGAACATCTTGCTAGAGTTAGAACTACTAATTATGCTGAAGATGACGATATCTCCGAAACTGATGAAATTATTGAAACTGAAAACTTTGAAACACCTGTTAGACCTAGCTCTCCTAGATATGAACTTCCTGTTATGCCTGAGGGCTATGTTATGGATGGTGAGGTAGCTAGTTACTTTCTTGCTTGTAAGAATAGAGATGATCTTAAACAATTATTATGCAAGTGGAAAGAAAGGTATTCAAATGCTAGAATGCAATATGATCCTAATTTTGCTACTTCACCTATCTTTGTTACTGATAAGGATTATGAATTTTCTGTCGATCCTGAGTTAATTACTTTGGTTGAATCTGATCCTTTCCATGGTTATGAATCTGAAACTGTTGTGGCACATCTTACTAAATTGAATGATATAGCCACCCTATTTGCTCATGAGGAAAAAATCCGCTATTACTATATCCTTACATTTTTTTCATTTCTCATTAAAGGGTGATGCTAAGTTATGGTTTAATTCTCTTGCTCCTGGTTGTGTGCATAGTCCCCAGGATATGATTTACTACTTCTCTGGAAAATATTTTCCTGCTCATAAGAAACAAGCTTCCTTACAGGAAATATTTAACTTTGTGCAAATTGAGGAAGAGAGTCTCCCACAAGCTTGGGGAGGCTTCTCCAATTACTTAATGCTTTGCCTGATCATTCTCTCAAGAAAAATGAAATACTTGATATCTTTATTAATGAACTAACCGATGCTTCTAGGGACCACCTATATAGTTGTGTTGGTTGTGTTTTCAGGAAAAAAACTGTTGAGCGGGCTGAGTTGCTATTGAATAATATACTGAGTAATGATAATGATTGGATACTTCCTGAACCAACTCCTAAGCCAATTCCAAAGAAAAGAGGTATTCTATTTCTTGATCCTGAAGATATGCAAGAGGCAAAGAAATCTATGAAAGAAAAAGGTATTAGAGCTGAAGATGTTAAGAATTTACCGCCTATTGAAGAAATACATGATCTTGATAACCCGACACAGATAAGTAGAGGTAAATTCTCTCTATAGATTTGATGAAAGGTGATATTCCTCATAATAAGTCTGCTAGTCAATGCTTGGATGAGTTTGATAATTTTATTATTAAACTAGAAATTTTAATGCTTATGTTAGTAGACAATTGAAACATAATGCTTACATGCTTGACTGCTTGTGTGATTACATGAGTAGAACTGTTAATGATCCGAAGCTTATTAGTAAACATGCTTCCATGGTTAAAACTCAAGTAGAACAAGTACTTAAGGTACAGGATGATTTTCTCAATGAGTTGAATAGTAAGAATAATAATAATGTTGATAGGGTTATGACTAGAGGTGGTAAAATGATCCAGGAGCCTTTGTATCCTAAGGGTCATCCTAAGAGAGTTGAGCAAGATTCTCAGAGAATTAATTTTGATGCACCTAGTCATCGTAATAAAAATAAAAAGAAAAATTATAGGACTTTGCATGCTCCTAGTGAACCTGTTATAGACACACCTGAGAATCTCAATGATATTTCTATTTCTGATGACGAGACACAATCTGGTGATGAACATGAACCCAGTGTTAATGTTAATGATGATGTTCATGTTGATGCTCAACCTAGTAATGATAATGATATAGAGATTGAACTTCTTGTTGATCTTGATAACCCATAATCAAAGAATCAACGTTACGATAAGAGAGACTTCGTTGCTAGGAAACATGGTAAAGAAAGAGAACCTTGTGTTTAGAAACCCAAGCCCTTTCCTCCTAAGCCACCCAAGAAAAAGGATGATGAGCATTTTGAGCGTTTTTGTGAAATGATTAGACCTATCTTTTTGCGTATGTGTCTGACTGATTTGTTGAAAATGTCTATTTATGCCAAATATATGAAAGATATTGTTACAAATAAAAGAATGATAGTCGATGCTGAAATTTCCACCATCTTATCTTCTATATGTAAATAGGGGCACCCCACTGGCTTATTTTCGTGCCTCCACGTGAGGCCACGTCATCTGAAATGTTATAACCGTTGATCCAGTATGGCTCTGTGGCCTACAACCGTCTGATCAAAAGTTGATGAAATTACCAAGTCTTGCCACCGCCAAGTGAGAAATACCGATTTGTTCATTTCATGCCTTCCTGCTCGCTGCCTGCCTCCTCCGTGTCGATTCAATTTTTTTTTCTGAAACTCTGCCTCGATTCATTTTGGTTGGGCTTTACACGCTGTACCTGGGGTATACATTGTTGGTGTAAACTGGACGTTCTAAGGCCATGAAAAACAATCAGTAACGAAGTAGCCCGTGTCTTCCCCATTGCGTGTCCAGCTACCGTGGCTTCCCCTATCGTCTTCCCATCCTCCAGAATACAGCTGCCGCCGCCGCCGCCCACTCCACCAGCCAGCCACTGCCCCAAGCCATCCCGACGGCATGGCCGACACTCCCCGTCCAGTCCAACAGCCTCACGGCCAGCCGTTGCCTACCTTAATGCTCTACTAGCACCCACCATCGCCCGTGCTTCCCCTGCTCTCCCCGACCAGCCATCACCGCTAACCATTCCCGCAGCCACGATCGACGATCCACCGACAAGCTGCCTCTCGACAGATGTGCATTCCAGCCGCCGCCATTATGGATTCCTCTGCCACGACTGACGCCCCCCTTGGCCAGCCGCTGGCACGCGCCGACGGCCACCATGTCAGCCATCGCTGCTTGGCCTTTCGCCGCTCCATAGATGTGCATTAATTCCGTCACATTCGTTCATCTCCTGCTGCCACTTTTATTACCACCACTATCCCTTCCATATTGACAATGGACACTTTCTGGCCACGAATGCACATGAAACGACCTCAAGCACGACACCATTCATTGCCCCTAATTATCTTAGCCTCCACTACCCTGCAATTTTGGAAAAAATGTTTATAAAACCACTCTGTACTATCATTCTTATCCAGCAGGCACGCCTGTTTACATCCTCATCTAGGAACTGGCCTTGCCCTGGTAGCTGCACAATTTATATTTCCAGCCGCCCCTAATTTTTCTATCCTCAAGCTTATGCTTTCTATTTTCTCAGATTGTGCTCGGGATCAAAAGGTGCTCGGCTTTTTTGCTTCATAGGTCACTTGCAACTCGGATTGGATTCATTTCTTCGTAGATCTCCTGCTACTCGTGATGGTACACATCGTTTATCCCTGTATCGAATTATTTAGACTTGATGAGCATATGTACGTTCTATTTGTTTCTGTGCATATTACATACTATACAAATTTCTCCCCATGGATTATTCATATTGTTTCCTCCAGGTAAAACTCATGCGCTTTAGTTTGCCCAAATATTTTTGTATTTGATAAGCCAGTAATTTGTTCTGAACTGATTACCTCTGTTTTTAAGGTTGACGAAGCTATTAATTCCTGAAAGAGTGATGGTGCTCGTGAGATTCTAAGAGGTAATTTGAAAACCCTTTTGTAGTGCCATGATGATTCAGCCTGCACGCCTGTTTGCATCCACATCTCGGAACCGACCTCCATTCTGGTAGCACCCCCTGTTTCCAACCACCACCTAAGGATTTCTATATTGAGCTTATGTTTTGTTAGATTGCCCCTCGGATTGAAAAGTGCTCGATGTTTTACTTCATAAGTCTCTTGCTAGTTGAATTGACTTGATCACTTCAGATGTCTCTTGTGGGATGCTCCCTTTTTCCGGCTACTCCTAATTTTCCTATGCTTAACTTAATGATTTTTTAATTTATCAGATCACACTCCGGATCGAAAGATGCTCTGCGTTTTGCTTCATAGGTTCATGTTGTTGGCATTGACTTCATTGATTCACAGGTCTCTTGCTACTCGAATTTGTACGGAAGCTTTCCTCTTTTAATTTGTTTTTTTTACTTGATGAGCATTTGCACTTTTTATTTTACATATCATAGGAATTGCTTTCTTTGGAGCTTTTCCAGTTCTGGAGCTTTTCCAGTTCAGAGAACTTAACTTCAAAATCAACATCATAAGAGAAACTGATAACAATTACAAAGAAAATAAAATTTTAAAAAACTATGGGTAAAACTAAGCAAGGCATATATTAGCCATGAGGTGCTTTCCAGATGTATAAATCGATTTTATTTTGTCCATCCAGGTTTATTGTCTGTCGGAAAGTTGATGTCAATATCCATGCATCCTTCCTCCCCTAGAAATCAATTTTCTAGAATGTAGAATGGTGTGATGTGTGCCTTAGAGTTATCTTTTTATTGCACTGCAGTTGTAGGAAATTTTATAGTTTTGGTGTTTGTGTGGAAGTAGTATAACCAGAAGCACACATCATATGGTATCATGATCACTGCCGGTACAATGGAATGTGCAGCTATTTTATGATGTTGTGTAAGTGTTCTAACCTACACACCAGCTCGGACTCTTTTACAACATGTATGTTTGCAACCTCTATACCTGTGATTTTGCTCGACCCTGCGTGTTGTATCACGAATTTTGTAGGATACAATTACAAGGAAAAATACATGTACTACATGTGTTGCAAATAACGCACTAAACCATAAGTGCAAGGTATGCATTGGATGTATCAATAATTAACTGTCTTTCCTGAGTTTTAATTAATATGCATGTATTCTTTGCCACACAAACATTGTGACTATGTGCTTTAGATTTATTTTTCTTGACATGCCATGTACTTCGGAAATCAACTAATAATCATGCATATCCTGAAGATGCAACTCTATTCCCTTTCTGCTTTCCACTGTTCATGGTTAAACAATTAGATATTTAATTGTGAGATATAATGATGCAAGAATTTTACATAATTGGTTTTTGAAACACTGAGTCTATTTAATTTTTATTAGCTTCAACAGGTGCATTATTCTGAATTTTGAAGCCCTCTTACTAGCTTATGTGATCAGATAATTTAGGTTAGATACTTTCTAAAGTATGCTTCCTATCCTCTAGGATTTTATGAAATATGTCTTAGTTTGAGTTAGAATGGGAAAACATAGATGTTCTTTTCAGAGGGGAGATATGTTTAGATGTCCAGCCTTCAAAATGTTAGCTGCACCTACAGGTCCATAGAGTATTAATATCTCTGCTCAATGACTTTTGATTATGCTCCTATTGGAAAATAAGGATAGTTCTGAAAGCAGTTGATGGAGGATCCAGTGAGAGATCTAGAGATGTTTTGGAGGGAGATGTGGAAAAGAGTGGTAAAATTGGACTACTTTTGTTCCCTTTACAAACAAGCTTGGATTGTCTGTCGTTAATTTCATCTAATTTCTGTAATACATATGACTTTTAAGAGTTTACTTCTGCGTACCATGTAGGACAATGAGACTATTGGATGAAGAAAATTTATACAACTGCACTATTTGTTTCAAGTTAATGCACAAGCTCATCATTTTTTTCCTTTGTTTTCTTTGAGATTCAAGATAGGGAAACTATAGTGTTTGTTCCACAACCATGTACAAGGTCTGTTTTGATGAGTAGACAAGGCGATAGTACAATTAATGGAAACAGTCATTCGTCCTGATGTAATAAATAAATATATATTTTGTTTACTCATTTTTGGCATGTCTCAGTGCATCAAATATCATCTACAAAATCCCGCAGCAACGCGTGGGGTATCATCTAGTATTTACTAATTGGAGGCACCATTCGAGCGTTTACGTTAATCCACATCATCAAGACTAATATAACCATTACATTAAAAATTTAATGGTCAAGATTTTATTAGAAGTCCATGACTTATATAAAGATATGACATACATAAAGAATAGAACATGCACGTATAGAAAACATAGATGGACCATATAATATAGAAAATGGAATCACACTTTCCAAAAAAAAGAAAAGGGAATCACGTAAAAAAGTGTCCTCATGCTACAAAAAAAGAGCCATCATACGGAATCATGTAAAAAAAGAATCCTCATGCTACAAAAAAAGAGCCATCGTGATTTTATAATATAAACGGCCATTATGACACACAACCAAGTTTTCCTTTGAAAATATCTACCTTCTCCTCTCGCAAGAAAATATGACTCTGTTTTTTTAAGGAAAAAAAAGATAGTAAGAATAATCACGTTCGGTCTTCTCAACAAAGCAAAAAGGATACATACAAAATTTGATGGTCAAGATATTTTAGAAGTCCGGGCTAATAAAAATACACCACTGCTTGAAGAATTTTACAAACAAGTATGAAGAGAGGACACGGCCTTATTTTAATAGTATACGAGAAAAATATCACGTACCAAAAAGGAGCCCTCATGCTATAGAAAAGGATCCATCGCGATTTAAAAAAATGCATGATCTCACACGTGAAAGTTCAAAAATATATGTACGAACAAATAATCTTCTCCTCACGCGAAAAAAGGTACACATCCCAATTCGTGCCAAACAGAACTACTTGCATGCTTCGGTTGGAAAATGACAAAAGGCACTTCAAATATAGGGGTCGACAAGCCTCATGTTAGAAGTAGAGTCTATGCCTGATTGAAAAAGAAACTTCAATTTTGCCACATGCAAAAATAAGACCCAGTCAGAGATGAACGTACATAATCTATCCCTAATGGCTCCGAGATATCACTGTCGAGTTCATTAATGTGCGAAATTGCTTAATCTATACACAAGAAGGAAAATATGCATAGGTTATCACACATAAAAATATATCATATGAACTTAAACCCGTCCGGAAATAATACATGTGATTATTGTTGGTTACAATTGTTTCAAATAACTTATCATTTGTCCAATATTATGACATTTGAAATTTAACCTCCTATCTCATGCATGTTAATATATTCTTTTAATAATTATCTCCAAATAATGGCTAGACTATGCATGTACACGGGGTGATGACTAGTGCTTGCTAATTATACTTTTAAGGGTGGAATGCCAAAGAAACTTCGAGAAGCTGGAATACCAACTATAGCATGCTCCATTAAAAGAAAATATGTTAAAACTGCTTTGTGTGATTTGGGAGCCGGTGTTAGTGTTATGCCTTTCTCTTTATACCATAGACTTGATTTGAACAAGTTGACACGCCTATTGAAATCTCTTTGTAAATGGCTGATAAATCAACTGCTATACCCATCGGTATTTGTGAGGATGTGCCTGTTGTGGTTGCAAACGTTACTATCTAAACAAAGTTCGTTATTCTTGATATTCCCGAGGACAACCGTATGTCGATCATCCTTGGTAGACCCTTTTTGAATACCGCAGGGGCTGTTATTGATTGCAACAAGGGAAATGTCACTTTTCATGTTAATGGTAATGAGCATACGGTACACTTTCCGAAGAAACAACCTCAAGTTCATAATATCAATTCTATTCGAAAAATTTCAACTATTACGATTGGAGGTTTTGAATTTTCTCTTCCTAATGTCAAGAAGAAATATGATATTCTTATTGTTCAGGACATGCATATCCCCTAGTGTTATTCAAAAATTCTCCGGTTTCATGTTCTTCGAAATAAGTTTGTTAATAAGACTTGATCAACCTTGTTAACGAATTCCTTCTCATGAGCATGAGATGGATGGATTTAGAAAGAACAACTTCTTGTAACCAACTTTTACTTTCTATTATTTAGAATAAATAAAGCAAAAATAGTATTATCTATCTGTTTTCCGGATTATCCGTTCAATAAGAAATGCCCAAAAAATAAAAGTTCTCCAAATGCCCTAAAAATTTGGTATGATTTTGGTGGAATATTTTAGATTTTTTGGCACTAAGAATGCACCAGGGGGCTGCACCAGTGGACCACAAGGGTGGAGGGCACGCCCCCTGCCTTATGGGTCCCACATGGGTCCTCCTCACTTATTCCAGCCCCCTTCCAGTTCGTCTTCCTCCAGAAAAAATCATCCCATAGCTCAAACTCGAGTTCTTGCTCATCTTGCTACCATTTTATCTCCTTGTGCAAAGTTCCATTTGCAAAACTGTTTTCGGGGATTTCTCTGCGGTATGTGACTCCTCCAATGGTCTAATTAGTTTTTATCCTATTGCTTTATTTATTGCAAAAAAAATTCTGCTTAGGTGACCCTGTTCTTGAGCTTGCATGTCAAATTTATATGGTACAAAGTAGTTTTGATGCATGGTATAGCCTCTAGGCACTTGTAGGAGTGGTTGCTATCAATCTTGTTGAGTTTGGTTCACTTTTATTTTGAGTCACTAAAAATTTCAGATTTTTCAGAGGGAGAAAATCATGAGGAGATTATTGAGAGGCTCTTCAAGCCGGGGTTCGAAGGAAAATGAGAATGAAGAGGAGAAATTGTTGCCCACTATATACTTAGATTATGACAGTATGATAGCACATGATTTTATTAAGAAAGACGATGACGAGAGACTCATCTATAACCTGGTATTTAGCGAGAAGACTTATCAGATTATTACCTTTCCAGCACCTTCTTTGTTCGATATTCATTCAAGCAGGTACTTCATCATGCCTGCAGACATCTACGCATACTAGGAGGGGACGCGATTCCCAGTTCCTGAGCCATAGTCATCACCTGATCCATATCAGGAGTCTATTTATCAGTGGGAGCCGTAGGAGCTCGCTAACCAGAGGAACCCCCGGGATCCTCCTCAGTCCACCGAAGAGGACTACTTTGATCCATGGGCGTAGACCAACTTAGGCCAAAAGCCTAAGCTTGGGGGGGGGGGGTACATATTTCTCACCGACATTACATTCATGTTCACATATTTATTCCAGTTGTCGGTGTTGATACTTTTTCATTGTATTATCCATGCTAGTTTATTTTCTCTTTCCCGCTTTCTTCTTGTGTGTTTGAAAAACTTTGAGAAAAACCAAAAAATTATTTGTAGCTTCTGTTTAGTTTCCTTTCCATGTTTATGTAATAGTACTATTAAAATTAAAAACCAAAAAGATTTCTCATTCTTTTTTTGCTTGTTGGGAGCTTTCCTAGGTAAATAGTTTTTCTCGTTTTTGTTCTTCTTGCTTCAGAAAAACAAAAACTCCAAAAACATTTCAGTGTGTTTCTTTGAAATTCTTTTTCTTTTCTTTGGGGGTCGAGAGAAGACCACGATGAAAAATGATGAGTGGCTCTCATATGCATTATTGTTGATCTAACAAAGAGCCCATATTGCCTTGTCTTCACCTTTGAATAAACGTTTGCAGATTCCGGCTTAGTCCAATGCACGTGCACTATTATTATTATTCACACTGTTCGGTTGTGCAAGTCAAAGGCAATAATGACAACGTATGATGAAATGATTGAGATGACGAAAAGCTGGTATGAACTCGACCTATCTTGTTTTTGTAAATATGATTAGTTCATCGTTCCTGATTCAGCCCATTATGAATGAAATATGTTTGCAATGACAATTAGAGATTATAGTTACTCATGTCATGCTTAATTAGCTAGGAGTTTATAATGTTTTACCTTGCGTGCCAACATGCTTTTAAAATGGTTGTGATGTAGTATGATAGGATGGTATCCTCCTTTGAATGATTCAAGTGGCTTGACTTGGCACATGTTCACGTATGTAAGTTGAAACAAAATCAACATAGCCTCCATGATATTTATGTTCATGGTGATTTATATCCTACTCATGCTTGCACTCATTGTTGGTTAATCTCAAAGCATGTTTGTGGCTGTTGTCGCTCTCTAGTTGGTCGCTCATCAATCTCTTGCTAGCGTTCACTTGTACTAAGCGGGAATACTGTTTGTACATCCACTTCCATAAACCCAAAGTTATTCCATATGAGTCCACCATACCTACCTATATGAGGTATTTACCTGCCGTTCCAAGTAAATTTGCATGTGCCAAACTTTAAACCTTCAAATGATAATATGTTTTGTATACCCGACTCGTTCATGTAGCGATTGGGGGCTATCAATATCTTCCATGCTAGGTGGGTTATTCTCACGATGAGTGGACTCCGCTCGTCATTCATGAGAAAATGGCTGGTGATTGGGATGCCCAGTTCCATGCTCAAACCAAATCAAATTATAACTTCAAACAAAACTCCCCCAGGATTGTTGTTAGTTGGACGGTACCCATTGTTTCGGACCAGCCGTGGAGTGTGCTTGTTGGTGGAGGGGGAGTAAAAATTTACCATTCTGTTTCGGAACCGCCTATAATGTATCAAGTATGGAAGATGTCGGGATCTCTTAGTTGTTATGTTGACAATGAAAGCATACCGCTCAAAATATTATTCATCTCTATTATGAAATATCGAGCTCTGGCACCTCTGCAAATCCCTTCTTCCCTCTGCGAAGAGCCTATCTATTTACTTTTATTGCTGATTCATCATCCTCTTATAAAAAGCACCAGTTAGAGAGCACCACTGTCATTTGTATGTGTTGTTATTAATTGATATTGAGTATGACTATGACTGGGTCGCTTTTACAATGAATTACAATGTCTAGTTAGTCCTTGATCTTCAGGGGTGCTCTGCATTTATATTTTGTGGTATCAGAAAGGGCTAGCAAGATACCATCTTGTTATATCATATCATGATTGTTTTGAAAAGGTGTTCTCATCCAAGATTTATTATTATTGTTCGCTAGTTGATTATGCCATTTGATATGAGTAAATGTGAGATCTAAATGTTATTGTGATATGGTTAGTTAATGATCTTTGCTGAAAACTTGAATGCTTGCTATACATATTTGCAACAACAAGATCAAACAGAGTTTGTAAAAAAAATTGTTTATCACTTTCAATTTGTCAACTGAATTGCTTGAGGACAAGCAATGGGTTAAGCTTGAGGAAGTTGATACGTCTCCATCATATCTACTTTTCCAAACTATTTTGCCCTTGTTTTGGACTCTAATTTGCATGATTTGAATGAAACTAACCTGGACTGATGATGTTTTCAGCAGAATTGCCATGGTGTTATTTTTGTGCAGAAATAAAAGTTCTCAGAATAACCTGTAACTTCACGGAGAATATTTTGTAATATATAAAACATATTGGCGAAAGAACCAATAGAGGAGGGCCCACCGGCTGTCTACAAGGGCGGAGAGTGCGCCGGGCGCGCCCCCCTCCCATGTGGGTCCCCTGGACTTCCACCGACCTCAACTCCAACTCCATATATTCATGTTTGGGGAGAAAAAAAACAGAGAGAAGGATTCATTGCGTTTTACGATACGGAGCCGCCGCCACCTCCAACTTCCATTGTCATCATCAACCATCCTCCATCACCAATTTCACTATGCTCACCAGCGTGTGTGAGTAATTTCATCGTAGGCTTGCTGGACGGTGATGGGTTGGATGAGATTTATCATGTAATCGAGTTAGTTTTGTTAGGGTCTGATGTTGCTATGACTTTCCTATGCTTAATGCTTGTCACTAGGGCGTGAGTACCATGAAATCCTATCTGAACCCTTTATGGTTCCATGAATATATTTGTGTTCTTGATCTGATCTTGCAAGTTATAGTCACCTACTACGTGTTATGATCCGACAACCCCGGAGTGACAATAGTCGGGACACTTCCCGGTGATGACCATAGTTTGAGGAGTTCTTGTATTCACTAAGTGCTAATGCTTTTGTTCGGTTCACTATTAAAAGGAGGCCTTAATATCCCTTAGTTTCTATTAGGACCCCACTGCCACGGGAGGGTAGGACAAAAGATGTCATGCAAGTTCTTTTTCATAAGCACGTATGACTATATTCAGAATGCATGCCTACATTATATTGATGAATTGGAGCTAGTTCTGTCTCACCCTATGTTATAGCTGTTGCATGATGGATGACATTCAACATAATTATCCATCATTGATCCATTGCCTACGAACTTTTCACATATTGATATTTGCTAGTTCTGTGTGTGCGCCGGCTGCAGTCTAAGACGTGCTCATGCCGGAAGCGGCATGTGCGGGAACGGGTATGCATGCACATGTGGGGTGTCGCCAACAGGCGCTTCAATGGGGAAGGGAAAGTAAACTACCAACTTGGGCGGCGGTGGAAGCGGTGTTGTGGGGTCTGGTGGCAACGTAACGACCTGAAAGAGCAGTGCGTCGTGACCGTGGCTGCGGTGCCTCGGTGCAGATATCACCTCCTTAACCAATCTGACCGGCGGAGGGTAGGGGAAGTTGAGCTTTGCCTTTGCGCCCTTCAGCTCCCTAGCCGCGAGGTCGTACGCGCATGCAGCGCTCGGGGGACTGGTACGTCCACAGCCACAACAATGTCTCCGTCACCGGGTGCTTGATAACTGCGGCGAACTTGCCATCCCCCTTCTTTCTCACCCCAGTTAACCTGCTGCTCTCACCAGCCGCTGCGGCTGCCATGGCCTCTACCATAGTCGAACGGAGGTGGATGCGCTTTGAGGTGGATGCCTGATGTGTGCAAGACGATGGGGGTTTAACAGCGGGTCTTGTGCAGCCCAGCCTCCAGCATCAAGCCGTGCATCGCATACGTACGTTCCAGACTCACTGGTACCACGCCGCCTCACCATGAATGGAGTGTGGTTATTAACACTGACAAAAAAAAATATCATGGCGTGCACCTATAGAACCGCCTTGCAGCTTGCATTGTTCCTTTTCACTTTTGTTTGGTTGTATTTCTCCTAGCTTATAATATTATACACGCTAACACGACAAAAGATATATGCGATGGCCTATACGTAAAGCTAGCACAGCTTTCATTGCTAATTTTACTACTTTTGATGGCGCGTGTTCATTGCTAATTTTACTACTTCTGATGGCGCGTGAAAAGGGCCGTATACAGGCACGTTATACGTCAGCGAAGCTTATCATCTGATGCACCAGAAGGGACAGAGACCTAGATTACGTGCGCTTAGCTGATGTGAACCACACTTTTCTGCTGCTTATACATGTATTGTGTGAAGTTTCTTTTTTCTTAAACGGACGTTGTCTTTTCTTCTAATTTCTTTCCAACGTGGTTAAGCATCAATGTTAAGTTAGGAATTTAGCGGTTTATGGAATTTTCGAAATAAATTAAATTATTTTTTCTGTTAAAAACACATCTCAAGTCAGGTTGTTAGATTAATTTTAGGTATTCTATTTTTAACATTTCCATAAACATATCTTCAAAAAGTCTTGTAGCATTGTAGATTTTTTTTAGAAAAAATGCTTTCGGGTATCGTCAACGCTATCCCCTAAAACGGACCTAGTATCCAACTATGATAGTGATACAGGAGCCCGCCATCCAACCCTATCCATCAAACATCTGGTCACATTTTAAATGGTATTTGAACAAACCAGTTGATCATTTAAACCGGGCCAATTTCATGACATTTGTAACATATTTCATTTAACAAAAGTGTACATGACATTTTTTTAATATAAAATGTTAACTTAGTCGAAATCTTCGCCAGCCGTGGAGGTGTCCATGTTCCATGTCCTGTCTTCCCATGTCCGGCATCTTTGCCGGTCCTGATAGCAGCTGACTTCTAATGGACGTAGATTAAACCGTGTGTTGCAAGCAACTCTGCTGATCTGACACAATTTGACACCAAACAAAATGAAATGGCTGTCAAGGTCTCACCATCATGTGTTTTAAAACGATTTATTTAACCTCTCAGTCGTTGTGGAAAAATCAGCATGCACTCCCAAAACAGAATGAGGCCCTGCTTGGATTCCCTTTTCCGATTGTATCCGACTGGTTTAGGATACACGCCTGGACTGGTCATTTTGTTTTCAGGCGAAAAATTAGCTGTGACCGGTAATTTACATCTGTAAAATAAATACAAGTGTAAAAGTTTACACCCAATCCAAGCAGGGCCTGAAGAATATAGGATAAGACACATAAATAATGACGGTGAAGTGCTTTGCTATGTACACCGAACTGTTTATCCATCCATCTGCTTGATCGAAAATACCTTGCGATGAATTAGAAAGAAATTATAGGCTGAAGAGCAAAACAATGGGCAGGTATCTAAATTATCAGTAACCCATGAGATAGGTCCAAGAGGCTTGTAAATCCTTTAGGCCTTTCTGAACAAAAGGACGTTAACTGAAAAATGGTTCAGCAGGCATCAATTTTTGTTACTTCTGTGATTGGGGCTAAATTTCTCCGCCTGCACATGCAAATTTTCATGGAAGTCATCTATTATATAGCACTGTAGAACCACATGAGCTTCTTTCTCTCCTGATCGTGCTCCTGTTTAGAGCGTCAGACATTCAGACAGAGAAGAATCATTATTTACATGGCATGCATGGCATGCATGGCATTCAAATAAATTCGGATGGCGTCCATGCATCTTAGATTTTAGCACCGCAATAAAATTATCAAGAAAATAGCAGGCTTTTGTATTAAGAATTATCCCATATGTAATATACAGATATGCACTACGTGGGCATAGCATATCATAACTGAATTCAAAATGATCTTGTTGCAAATGCTAGCTTGGATTTGTTACTTTGCAAACAACTAAGATTACTTCATATTGTCCTCAATTTTTTAATATAATCAAGAGGTTAGTAGGACTAAGGAAGCTTAATTGCTCAAATTAGTCTGCTCCCAAAAGTACCTCAGAATGTTTTCATTAGTTATATGTAAATATGGCAATGGTCATCTCTAAGCCCCACGTGTAATAACTAAAAGTCTGAAACTTCAAGAAATAGAGAAACTGTCAGATATGCTACTTGGTACATGGAAAACAATCGAGTATACTTTTTTTTGAAAGAAATATAGTATAAATTATGATTAGCCTTGCCATTTGACAATCACCAATTAAACATTAAATATTCCTGAATGAGTAAAGCCACACCTACAATTGGACACCTCTCCACTAATCTGTGATCTACAGCTCGTGTCCTCGTGAGCCGAAATGAGCCACAAACCCCAACTGAAAAAATGCAAGTTCTTCTTTGATCCACATGAACCAGAACTATATACCATACAGTGTTTTTATCTAGATTGAGGAGAGACAGAAATGGGCGTTACTTGAGCATCAAGGGGTCTGTTGGGGGCACACCAGAAACACCTGCTGCACGTCCCTCTCCTCCATTGACCTCAGGCATGGCATATTAGTACATCGTAGCCATGGCTAGTGGAGACGACAACAGTGACCTTGCCGAAAAAGCCAAGGACAACATCGTGTAAGTATGGAGGCACGAAACAGAATGTTGCTGCATTGGCAAGTGGCATGTATCTGAGAAGGCGTGACACCATGTTCAAGTTTCTAGTTGTTGTTAAATCGATGTCCAATGTAAAACTCAGCAACTGGTAATACTTCAGTAAGCTTAATTTCTGAGCAGAAAACTTTAATCCTTCACAACCTGCAAGGCTAGCTCTCTAGAAAGCTCGGTAACAATTGCACAACATTATCTGCTCGTACAATTTTTTATGCAACTTCACTTCTCAACTCAAATCGTCTTCGGCTATGTCTTATATGTAAGGGGCTTGAATACTAACTTCAGAGCAGTTTTATATTTTACAGATTAATAAAATAACAGTGCAGAGGAGCCTTACAGCGAGTTTGTGATTTCTCTCTTTTTCTCTCATCAAGCAAACGCCTCACTGCCAACCTCAAGTAGGGGTACAGTGCAGATGTATTCTGGTTCACATCGCTGCCGAATATGCGAGCACGAAGAACCGCACGATCAAAATTGTGCAGAAGGGGGGAGCGTCGATCTGCGTGGGAAGGCTTCGCTAATCGGTGCTGGGATGCCAGAAATCATGGCGGATTGGGTAAGAGGAGGGGAAGGGGTTGGGGGTGGGTGGAGGGGGGGAGCAGGAAGGAGGCGGTGGGATGTCTCGGCTTTGTGGGGGAGATCTCAGCGGATTGCCGCCAGACTGCTCGACGGTATGTCCGTCCTCATTACCGGCCTCCACCTCGCATCTGCTCCTCCGTCCATTCCCGTCCACTTCACCAGCAGCGCCACGCCCACGCGCGGGCCCTATTTGCCCGTCAGCCGTCCGTCATCAACCACGAGCCCCCCGCGGCTGATTCAAATGCCTCATCGCCAGCCGACGTAGTCGCGGACGCAGAGGCTTGGAGCGCCGGTTACAGTTCAGAGAGCGGCGGCGATGCAAGTTGGAGTGGAGCGGCGGGGAAGGTGGCTGCAATCCTCGCAAAGATATGGGGGATTTGGGAAGGAGGCGGTATCTAGGAAGCGAAAAAATATTGAGAAGAAAGAAAAGGGAACGTCGGTTGCGAGTATGTTTCCCTGCCAAATGGACCCACTCCGAAAAAAAAGACATTCGATCTCTCCCAGGGCTCTATTTCCTGGAAGCTTAGAAACCGTACAGATAATATGCAGCAGAGTCCTGATGTTTCCCTAAAAATGTTTACTTAGTTGCTTACGAGTCTGCGCGATATGGTAGATAAGTTAGGACTGTTTCGTCTATCCTGAAATTTAATTTGCAATATTTCATACGTCTTCCTTTACTTTACAAATTGTAACACCTCGGTATTTGAGTAATTTGATTTCTCCAGGCAATAAATACTTAAGTTATTAATACGTTATCCTGCTAAATTTGAAGAACCAAAATAGAGTAGACTATGCTTCAGTACGAACATTTGATGGCAATAGTATAATACAATGTATTTAACCATCAAAATAGAAATCCGCGGGCGCGCGCTTGCATGTGTGTGAACGAAAACAGAACCATTCAAAAATTACACGTGTCATAAATTAGTTGGATGCAAGGCTGGCTCTGATATAAAGAACAAACGACAAACCAGATGTGGATAGAATGCTCACCAATGCACATGTTTTTAATGTCTGCTAAGCTTTTCACATAACAATGAGCTTTCAGTTCTAGGGTTTTTAAATAAACGACTTTGTTTGGCACTGCTATGCACACATGTGAAGCTTTCTGCAATTGAGTTTTAGGGTTCTACGCAATTGGTTTGGGTAGCAACAATCAAATCTATTGCCAAAAGTTGCCAAAAGTTGCCAAAAGTGGCATATGTGATTTGTGACAAAGAAAGCATGAGATACAAGAAAGATGCAATTTTATTATTGAGTGTCAAGTTAGCAAAGCTTTTATTTTGTTGCGGGGAAGGTTAGCAACGATTTTGACCTAGTAGCTATGTTATCTGGTAACCTGGTGCGAAATTCAATCATCTTGTTGCTTTTTTCTTGAGGGAAACGGCAGGACTCTGCTGCATATTGTAATTGCTTTTCAATTTTTTTTACAAAAGTGCATTGAACCAGAGAGGTTCAACTGGAAAAAAGAACTATACAGAATAAGAGAAAAATCATCTTGTTGATTCTCCATACCCAGTAGGCCTGAACCTTTCAAGAACATCATCAGTTGTCCTCTATACTTAGCTTAGACTAACCTTACACAAGGCAAGTGTAATACATCTACATGTGGGTCGTACTAGATCAACTACGTTTGGAATCCTAATCCCTGGAATAACCCAATTGGAAAAACCCTAAAATCACTAGTAATTTCATGATGCAACAAGATCATGTACATGCCAAAGAAAATAAGGATATGCGATACTGCAAATCCAAGAGATAAGTACTACAACAGAATGCCGCAAATATTATTATGAAAATATTTCATGTTAAGACAACTAATAACTTTGTACTTCAAATATGGTCATACAATGATTGCTACTGCACATTTTTAAAGATTATTCTTATTAAATAAAATCAATATACCGAAGACCTTCCACTTCTTTAGATATCACCACACATGAGTTATTGTAGTTTTCTATACATTTGGATACATCTAATACTGTTAAGACTGGTCGATTGCCGAAATTCAGGGTCGTTATCCCCCGAGAAATCTGGATAAAGATCAACATTCATGCCGCCTTCATGACATCAACAAATGAACCCATCGGGGAAGTTCAGTTATAAAGGTTACAACAAACTTTGTTCATGATATACTACAACAACCTCGCGCTTGGATGACATGAGTATGGACTTTTATGATTTTTAGTGTCGTTCGATCCTTGAGTACGATTTCCTGAATTCGGAATTTGCATATTCCATACTTCTTCGCTTTGCATCAAAAATTGTAACAACATCGGTGTTTGAGAAATATTTTCCCTCTTAACATCAAATCAATTATCTCAAACACCACACCAAACAAGATATTGATTAACTAATGGACTAAACTGATTATTTGATTTGCATTCAAAATACATTATGGTAACCTAAGACAATGGGATCTCGGTCCATATTGCACTAGGCCGAGGCTAAACGGTAGGAGAATCAGGGAAATACTACAGCTTGGTGAAATTATCATCGGTCCCTGCTGTTGGAGCACCAGGAGTGACGGGAATGACGAACAACTTGGGTTTCTCGAACACCAGGTGGCTAGACAGAGCCCCTAGGGGTTCACTTGAGGAGCTTAAGCAGCTTTCCACCTGCGCCAGGATCTGCATCCGTCGGATCAGCTGTTGTGGCTGTGGAGCAGGTGCGTGCATGTGCGCCGGCTGCATGCCGAGACATGCTCGTGCCGGGTGCGGCATGTGCAGGAAAGGATATGCTGGCACCGGTGGGATGTCGCCGTCGGGCGCTTCGAAGGGGAAGCGAAAGTATACTACCAGCTTGGGCGGTGGTGGAGGCGATGTTGTGGGGTCTGGTGGCAACATAACGACCTGAAAGAGCAGTGCATCGTGACCGTGGCTGCAGTGCCTCGGTGCAGATATAACCTCCTTAACCAGTATGGCCGGCAGAGGGTAGGGGAAGTTGAGCTTTGCCTTTGCGCCTTTCAGCTCCCTAGAATTAGACAAGAGTTTTAGGGTTTTGTGGCACACCTCCAACGTGGGTGACCTTTGTATTATATAGAGAGTACATAATGATGTACAACACAATTACAGGTGGGGACACTAATAGCCCAGTATATACAGAGTCTAACACCCTCCCTCAATCTTAACCGTGCTCCCCCACAGACAACACCGCTAGTCATGTCGGCGCCAAGCCATGGCAAGACCGCCGCAACGCTACCGGACACGTCGGACATGCATATGGCACAGGATCCGGACATGCATATGGCACAGGATGCAGACAACGACGACGATGACGATGGTACATTTACCAAGGCTGATAAGTACTTTGCCAAACATGGGTACAGTGTGGAATTCTTGGGGCCTCCTTCTCAAGAACCCAACCCTGCAAAAGACGACCGCGATCTAGCTGGTACCGCGGAGAAACCCAATTGAAACAGGCGTCGTCTGGCGTTCAGTTCTCAGGAGACGCCTCCAGCTGCCGCCTTCATCGAGCCTCAGATAGCCGAGGTGCGAAATATTATTAGCACCAAAACACTCAAGAAGGTGGTCTCTGAGGAGAATTTGATTCCATTACAGCAGCAGAAAAAGAAGGGACGGAAAAGAAAGACTAACAAGGGTGCGAGCCAACCGGCACTGAGTTCGATCCGTGCTCAGGACAGGCCACCTTCACCTAAGGATATCTCGAGGAGGGTGCATGTGGCGGGTAGGCCGATGCTACCGACTAATCTGCTCAATGCTGCAACCGGTGCTATGCGGAGTCTGCATGACAGTGTTCTTTCTTTGGAGAAGCGGCTTCTCTCCGAGAATGATGTGGCATACCCGGTTTTCGTGGCCAAGGTGCCAAAGGGCAAGGGATTTGTCGATAGCGCCATCCGGGGTATTGATCGTCCTGCGGTTTGCTGACATCTTAGCTATGTTTAACCTTCATCCGCTGCACTACACCTTCATTCGGCTATTTTCGCTGAGTATGGAGATGCGGATCATTAGAGACAAGACCCCGGACATCGTGATAGTCGACCCCTTCTATATGCGTGCCAAGATCTTAGGCAGCGCTGGGGACCGGCAAGTCGCGAGTTCATACCTCGAAGGCGTCATTCTGGCAAACCCAGATAAGGATAACTTCCTCGTGCCTTACTTTCCCGAGTAAGTTATCCCCTCACCGCCCCGTAACATATGATTTCTTAGATTTCGATCATTCTTTTTTTTCTAACATTATGTGTTTTGTGCAGTGACACACATTGCACACTCATCCTCTTATGCCCGAAATATTCCACAGCCACGTATTTCGACTCGGACCATCAGCCGACAAAAGACTACACAAATATCCAGAAAGTTCTTGATGAAGCTCTTCCCGGCTATGCCAGATCTGGAGGCACCTTCAGCAGGACAATTCGTAGGTATGGCCAGCACGTGTTCACCCACAATACGATGTTCCCATGCGTCAAGCAGCCGGCTAGCGGTCAGAAGGATACGTACTATGCCCTCCATCACATGCGGGCGATCATACGGGACCATAATCATCTTCGGCTACCAAATAATCTCAAAGATTGGGCCGCACGCTTGTCGGCAATCCAGGACGCGTACATCAGACAACAATTCTTTCGCATCCAGTTGGAGTTTGCGGAAATCATCCATCAAGATGTCCTTCGTACCTCGGGGCAGTTCTACCTCAGATTTCAACCGTCCAACAGTGAGATAGAAACAACGCTACAAATGCAGGCTGATAACGACCGTGATTTCATGACCATCACGAAAGACGGCGGCTTCATCCATGCTCCATGAATTGCTACTAATTCATGTTGTAATATTAGACTTTAATGAACTTGTATGTCTCTTTGGTTTGGACAGTCGTTCAACTTATATGTAATCGATGCTATTTATTAGTAGGACCATGAATCGTGCTGTTATAGTTGTAATATTAAACTTTAATGAACTTGTATGTCTATGTGAATTGCTACTAATGTTTTGTTTGGCTAGTGCATAGAGATGCCGTCGTATGTCGTGTACAAGGCTAAGGTTCCCGGAGTCTACGACGACTGGGAGGAGTGTTAGAGACAGGTTCACTGTTTCAGCGGTAACAGTTACAACGGGTACACCACTAGGGCGGAGGCGAAAGTTAGATACGCGCGCTATCTAGCGGGAGAGAGGAGGGAGCGTTGGAGGAACCGGATGAAGACCAGTTTCATCGCGATTATGCTCATCGTGATGACCACAACTCTCTTCTATGTGATGGTAGTCTAGATGATCGATATTGACTTGTTCGTTATTTTAAATTTGGAGACTAATATGATGAATTGTATTCGGAGACTAATCTTCTATTGTATTCGATAAATCTGTTGTTTATATGTTGTGCTTTCTATATTCTGTGCAGTAATATGTTTTGTAACCTGTGCAAATATCAGAAAAGAAAAAAAATCCCTAATATTCATACTAGTGGCACACCTCTCAGCACTTTAGTGGCGCACTACAAAAAGCACACTAGTGGCGCATCACCAACTAGTGCGCCATTAGTAAGCCAGAGCACATGGGTAAATATGGCCCCTAGGAGGCATACTAATGGTGCACCGTGGGCTATACTAATGGTGCACTGCCTGGTACGCCATTAGTATACCAGATACTAATGGCGCACATGTGGTGCGCCATTAGTAAAATATTCTAATGGCGTGATGCTAGTGGCGCACCTGTAGTGCGCCATTAGTAGGCAAAACGGGTGCGCCACTAGCAGGCCTTTTCCTAGAAGTGCTAGGTTGAGATTGCGTCTACAACCTTCAAACTGAGGAAGAGGCAGCGGCTTTGTGAAGATGTCAACAAGTTGATCCTTTGAGGAGATGAACTTGATAAGAAGCAGTTTCTGGGCAACACGTTCCCTGACAAAATGGTAATCAACTTCAATGTGTTTGGTGCGAGCATGAAAGAATGGATTTGAAGACAAATACGTCGCACCAATGTTATCACACCAATGGATCGGCTGATGCTTTTGAGAGATCTTCAACTCTTGGAGCAAAGACTGTATCCAAATAAGCTCAGTTGTGGCATTTGCAACTGCTTTGTACTCAGCTTCAGTGCTACTGCAGGACACTGTTGCTTGTTTACGAGCACTCCAGGCGATCAAGGTAGAACTAAGAAATACGGACTCCCAGCCCAGTCTGCATCAGAGAACGCGGAGAGAACTCCAGAGGGGGGCGGTTGCAGATGCAAGCCATAAGAAGCAGTCAACTGAATATAGCGCAAGATGAGCTTAACCGCAGTCCAGTGAGAATCTCGAGGTGCATGAAGAAACTGACAGACACGGTTGACAACATAAGAGACATCAAGACGGGTGATGGTCAAGTACTGCAAGCCACCAACAATATTGCGATACTCAGTAGCCTCATCAGCTGAGAGAAGAGAACCATCGAAAGCAGGGAGTCTATCAGTAGAGGACATAGGTGTAGTAGCCGTCTTGCACTGTAGCATACCAGCCCGTGGAAGAATATCAAGAGAGTACTTCTGTTGAGTAAGTGTCAAGCCAGAACCAGAGTGCAAAAGCTCCAGCCCAAGGAAATAGTGAAGCTTCCCAAGATCCTTAACAGCAAAGTCACCACTCAAAGCAGACACCAAGCGATTCGCAACATAGTCCGAGGAACTGACAAGGATGATATCATCAACGTCGACCAACAGATACATAGTAACTGTAGGACGCTAAAGAAGAAACAGCGAAGTATCAGCCATAGAGGGAACAAACCCATGAGCCCGAAGAGTAGTGCCAGGACGTGCATGCCAAGCACGCGGAGCCTGCTTCATACCATAGAGAACCTTAACAAGACGACACAGATGCTGCGGACGAGCTGGATCAATAAAACCAGGAGGCTGACTCATGTAAACCTCCTCCTCAAGGACACCATGAAGGAAAGCATTCAGAACATCAAGCTAACGAAGAGACCATTCGCGAATAAGAGCCAGTGAGAGCAGAAGCCGAATAGTGGTAGGTTTGACCACCGCACTGGGTGTCCTCATAGTGAAGGCCATGGCGCTGTTTGAAGCCTTTAGCTACCAGTCTAGCCTTGTATCGACATGTTTCTTTACCTTGAAAACCCACTTGGAATCAATGACGTTGACACCAGACTTGGGAGGAACCAAACACCATGTGTCATTCTTGAGAAGAGCCTGGTATTCTTGTTCCATCGCAGTGCGCCAGTGGGGGATACTCAGGGCAGCCTAAAAGTGTCGTGGCTCGGCAGTAGGGTTCGACTGGGCTTGCACCATGCAAGTCGCAAGCCAGGAAACCGTGCCATCCATGCGCTTTTTAGGAAGAAACAATCCAGTTTTGCTGCGTGTATGAGGACGCAACACAGGGGGCGGAGCAGGTGGCGAGGTCGGCGGTGACAGTGGCGAAGAGAGCGCAGCATCCGTCATGACATTCGTTGATGCAGGCGGAGGCGTTGATGGTGTGGATGCAGTAGGAGACGCCGACCCACTAGAGGGCGACACTGACCCAGGTGAGCTGGGCGACGAGTGCCACGCAGGCGGCGGGGATGGCAGAGGGCTTCCAGGCAGGGATGGCCCAGGCGTCGGTGCTGAGGACACGGTTGAAGGCGAGGCGGCCCACTGGGCCGAGGCGTCAGCCGACACAAGCGACGGCTGGGCCAGAGTGGTGGCGCACGGCGCAGAGGCCGCTGTAACGAGCACGGGCGGGCACGTTGCATGGGACATGCAGGGTGCCTGCCGATTGACGTGATCGAGCAGGGACGAGAGAGCTGGAGGATCAACCTCGTGTAGGAGCTCCAGCCACACACATCTCCCAATACCTGCACCATGGTTAGACAACAAAATGGGCGAATGTGCAGCATCTACAAATTGATCAGGCAATATAGTGGATGGGTGCACCAGCAGTGTGGAACTGGTGGCAGGTGGTGGGAGAGCAGAAAAGGGAAAAACATGCTCATCAAAGACAACATCTCGTGAAATATACACACGGTTAGACGGGACATGAAGGTACTTATACCCTTTGTGAACAGAACTGTACCCAAGAAAGACACATTTTTTAGAATGGAACTCAAGCTTGCGATTATTATAAGGACGGAGATACGACCAGCACGCACAACCGAACACTTTAAGAAACATGTAATCAGGAATCTGACCAAGCAAGAGTTCAAGTGGAATTTTCATATGAAGGAGTCGCGAAGGAAGCATATTTATGAGAAAACAGGCTGTATTAAAGGCATCACTCAAAAACGAAACAGGACAGATGCATGAGCGAGCAAGGTTAACCCGGTTTCAACAATATGACGATGCTTACGTTCAGCTGAACCATTCCACTGATGTGTATGTGGGCAAGACACACGATGAGCGATTCCGAGTTTTTCAAAGAAAGTACTAAGATTGTGGTATTCACCCCCCCAATCGGACTAGAAATGAATGATTTTATGATTAAGGAGACGCTCAACATGTGCTTGAAATTTTAAGAACACATCAGACTTATGCTTAAGAAGATAAATCCAAGTAAAGCGACTATAAGCATCAATGAAACTGACATAATATTCGTGCCCACTAATGGACAACTGGGCAGAAACCCAAACATCTGAAAACACAAGCTCAAGAGGAGTTTTGACTATATGTGTAGAAACATAAAAAGGTAACTGATGACTTATGCCTTGCTGACAGGCATCACAGACAACAACATCTTTATTACTAGACTCTGATGGTAGCTCATGACGGTGGAGAAGATGGCGAACAATGGGTGATGCAGGGTGGCCAAGGCGAGAATGCCACAATGAAGGAGACACAAGAACACCACTGAAGACTTGGAACACAGCAACAGGAGCGGGGACGGCGGTGAGCGCATCAAGAGCATATAAGCCACAACGGTAGCAACCTCTAAGAAGTATGTTCCTCATAGCACGATCCTTAACAAAGAGATGAAACGGGTGAAATTCACAGAAAACATTATTATCCTGTGTAAGTTTAGGAATAGAGAGTAAGTTACGTGCAATTATGGTAACACAAAGAATATTTCTAAGATGCAATGACCTAGAGGTGTTTGTGAGAAGAGATGCCTGAGAAACATGCGAGATGTGCATACCTGCCCCATTAGCTGTGTGAACCTTGTCGTGCCCATGGTAGGGTTGCTGAATGGTAAGCTTGCCCAGTTCATTCGTGACATGAGCTGTGGCTCCAGTATCCATGTACCAAGAAGGACCAACAGGATAGGAGTGAGTGTGTCCCTGTTGCGCCATGTTCCCCTGACGATCGTTGCCCTTGTCGTTGTTGCCGAGGCCAAGGAAGTCGGTCTTGAAACGGCAATGGCAGCGGGAGGCGACATGGCGGGGCAGGCCACAGAGCTAGCACGACTGGGCTGCACCACAGGCCGTACAATAGGGGTAAGCGCGGTCGTTGACGATGACCACCGAGGCGCCAGGACGCGGGGCCTGCTGCTGAGCAGGGGGCGCGACCCCGGACT